>NC_080043.1:46030238-46151078 GCF_012489685.1 Lotus japonicus
TGAATTTGAGATGAGTATGATGGGAGAATTAAAGTACTTTCTGGGAATACAAGTTGATCAAACACCAGAAGGAACATATATCCATCAGAGCAAGTACACTAAAGAACTTCTGAAGAAGATCAATATGCTCGAATCTACAGTGGCCAAGACTCCAATGCATCCTACATGCATTTTGGAGAAAGAAGATAAAAGTGGTAAAGTATGTCAGAAGCTCTATCGTGGAATGATAGGTTCACTTCTATACTTAACTGCATCTAGGCCAGACATATATTTAGTGTTCACTTATGTGCTCGTTTCCAATCAGATCCAAGGGAAACCCACTTAACTACTGTTAAGAGGATCCTAAGGTATCTGAAAGACACCACTAACCTTGGCTTGATGTATAAGAAACATTAGAGTATAAGCTTTCAGGTTATTGTGATGCTGATTATGCTGGAGATAGAACAGAGAGAAAAAGTACTTCTGGAAATTGTCAATTTCTGGGAAGCAATCTAGTCTCATGGGCAAGCAAGAGGCAATCAACCATTGCACTATCAACTGCAGAGGCAGAAATATATCTCAGCAGCAATATGCAGCACTCAGATGCTCTGGATGAAACATCAGCTGGAGGATTATCAAATCCTTGAGAGCAATATCCCAATCTATTGTGATAACACTGCTGCAATCTCATTGAGTAAGAATCCTATCTTGCATTCAAGGGCAAGCACATTGAGGTAAAGTATCACTTTATTAGAGATTATGTACAGAAGGGCGTACTTCTTCTGAAGTTTGTTGATACTGACCATCAATGGGCAGATATCTTTACAAAGCCCTTAGCAGAGGATAGATTTAATTTTATTCTGAAAAATCTAAACATGGACTTTTGTCCAGAGTGAAGATGGATCAGAACCTCTGACTATGATACTTCTTGATCAGAAGATGTCTAGTCCAGAAGGTAACTCAATCAGAGTGTGTGTGCCCACTGGTACTGACTCTGAAGCTGAGACAACAAACACGTGTGTCAGAATTTCTGATGCATAATTCCTTGTGCCCGTGTGACAGTCTGTTATGATTGCGTGTAGATATGCTTATCTCCTGTGTGTGATTGTGTATTTTACTGTTACTATCTATCTTTAATTTTCAACCGTTGATCTTAAAGTGCTTTTTGAATCAACAACGGTTATTTGATAAAACCCACTATACACACACGTTCTCGTTCACTTCCGGTTTTCACTCTCGCACTCTCTGCTTTTCAAAACCGCCTCTTTCTTGATTTCTCTCTCGATCTCTCTTCATCCTTCAAATTTCATCTTCTACCTCAAACCTTCAACCTCTTCAAAATGGTGAGACAAACCAGAAGATCTACTGCAGATGCACCTCAGTTCCCTCACATGGAAGTTGGTTTGGCAACGGGTCAAAGGGGCTCTGAGAACCCGGCACAAGAACAAGTTCAAGCTCAAGAGCAGATTGTTCCAATTGCAGAACGGGGCTGTGCCGTTCACTGCGTATTTGCTCCTGAGGAACTCCAAGTCCTGGCAGAATGGAGATTCGACCTCGACAACCTGGCTGCAAATGGGTTTGATCTTCGTCCTGAAGTCCAAGCTCAAGGTTGGGGAAACTACTTCAACCGACTTCGAGGACCGGTGTATGAGAAGTTGGTCAAGGAATTCTGGAAGCACGCCGACTGCGATGATACTCAAGTGGTATCTCATATTCTTGGCAGGAAGATCATCATCACGGAGAAGTCATTCGTGAATCTGCTAGGTGCAGACACTGCTTATGGGTATCGGTTCCAATTCACTGAGTCGAAGCTGAAACCCAGCACCAAAGACAAAATCAACCAGGCCCTGTACACCACCTTCAAACCGGGCAAGACGAGTTACAAGGTGATGGACCTTCACCCCAAACTCAGGATCTGGCACAAGATCCTACTCAACTGCATAAACCAAAGACCGAAGGGCAGTTCTCCAGACTACATCAACTTCAACCAGAAGGTGATGTTGTTCTTCATCCAAGATCAGGGAAGATCTGCCTTCCCTACTTCCTGTTCTCCTACTTGAAGGAATGCATCCGGAAGTCTCGCACCACCGCCTCCATCAAGTCTGCGATCGAATATATCCCTTTTGGGAGGCTGCTCTCAGACTTTCTCATTGAAAGCAACCTGGTGCAAGATCTGGTTAATGCTGGATGTGTAGAGGATTTGAGCACAATTGTCAGTGATGTCTTCACTGCAAACTCTCTGAAGAAGATGGGTTTGGTCCAGAAGAAGATTGCTCCTGCTCGTGAAGACATATCCTCTGAGATCAGAAGCAGACGGATGCCTCTGAATGACTACCCACTGTGGACTCAAGCAGACAATCCTGAAGCCATCAGATGCTATGTTGAAGACCTCAGGGCTCAAGGATTCGAGATTGATCTTGATGATTTCTTCAGCAGACTGCCGCCAGCTCCAGAGTTTCCTTCTCCTCCCAAGAAGAAAGCTTAGAGGAAGATGGTTCTGGAAGAATCCTCTGAAGAATCTGATGTCCCTCTGGTCAAGAAGACAAAGAGAAAGCCTGATGATGGTGATGATAGTGATAGTGAGGATGGTCCTCCAAAGAAGAAGCAGAAGAAGGTCAGAATCGTGGTGAAGCCTACTCGGGTGGAACCAGCTGCTGCAGTGGTCAGAAGGACTGAACCTCCTGCCAGAGTGACTCGATCATCAGCACATTCAAGTAAGCCTGCACTTGCTTCTGATGATGATTTGAATTTATTTGATGCACTTCCCATTTCTGCCTTGCTTCAACACTCCTCAAATCCCTTCACTCCTATTCCTGAATCCCAGCCAGCCGCACAAACCACCACTCCACCACATTCCCCAAGATCTTCCTTCTTTCAACCTTCCCCTACTGAAGCACCTCTCTGGAATTTGCTTCAGAACTAACCCTCTAGGTCAGAAGATCCAACCTCTCTCATTACCATTCCATACGACCCATTATCTTCTGAACCCATCATCCATGACCAACCCGAGCCAAACCAAACAGAACCACAACCCAGAACGTCTGATCACTCTGTTCTCAGAGCATCAGAACGTCCTGCTGTCAGAACCACGGATACAGACTCTTCAACCGCCTTTACACCTGTATCCTTTCCAACCAATGTTGCTGATTCTTCTCCCTCCAATAACTCTGAATCTATTAGAAAATTCATGGAGGTTAGAAAAGAAAAGGTGTCTACCTTGGAAGAGTATTACCTTACCTGTCCAAGCCCTAGGAGATATCCTGGCCCTAGACCTGAACGTCTAGTTGACCCAGATGAACCTATCTTGGCCAATCCTATCCAAGAGGCAGACCCCTTAGTTCAACAAGCTCACCCTGTCCTGACCAACAAGAGCCCATTCAACCAGACCCTGAACCGAACAATCAGTGTCTAACCAATCCTCGGTTAGATCACCTCACCCTCTGGTTGAAACTTCAGACCCTCACCGTGGAACCTCTGAACCCAATGCTCCCATGATTAACATTGGTTCTCCACAAGGTGCCTCTGAAGCTCATAGCAGCAATCACCCAGCCTCTCCTGCACCCAACCTCTCCATAATTCCCTATACTCACCTTCAACCCACATCTCTCTGAGTGCATCAATATCTTCTATCATGAAGCCTCCTTGAGGCTCCGCAATGTGCACGGTCAGACTGATCTCAGTGAGAATACTGAAAATGTGGCTGATGAGTGGAACTATCTGAGCACTTGGCTAGTGGCTCAGTTTCCAATTATGATGCAGCTCCTGCATGCAGAGGGAAGTCAGAGGATTGAGGCTGCCAAGCAAAGGTTTGCTAGAAGGGTGGCTCTTCATGAACTAGAACAGAGAAATAAGCTTCTTGAAGCTATTGAAGAAGCCAAGAGAAAGAAAGAACAAGCAGAAGAAGCTGCACGTCAAGCAGCAGCTCAAGCTGAACAAGCAGACTTGAGGCAGAGCGACTTGAAGCTGAGGCTGAAGCTCTTAGATGCCAAGCACTTGCACCAGTTGTGTTTACTCCTGCTGCTTCTGCTTCCATTCCAGATCCCAAGCTGCTCAGAATGTTCCTTCCAGTTCTACTCAGACAAGCTCATCCAGACTCGACATCATGGAACAACGTCTTGACACTCATGAATCCATGCTGATTGAGATGAAGCACATGATGATGGAACTTCTGCGACGCACTGACAAACCTTAGTTTTAGGATCTCTTCTTTTTCTTCTTTTTCGTTACCTTTGTTTTCCTTTGTTAAACTCTGTTTCTTTTTATTTATTTATTCTCTTTTGTTCGTTTGTGATTATATATGCATAACTATATACTTATGTCACATATGTTTGCTAAACTCGTTTTATTCATAATTGTTTTGTGTTTACATCATATTTCTTTCCATCATATAATCTAGAATGGAGGATCTCTCCTCATTCTTCTGCACTCCTGGCGCTGCTCTGACCTATCCTTCTCCAGACGATCCAGTACATGCTGGATGTTGCTGAGCCTGTTCTTCAGCTCATCCCTCTCCAGAATCTCTTCTGAAGTCTTGAGCTTCTCTTCCAAACTCTCTTTCTCTTCCAGCAGCTTGAGTTCAAGCCGGCTGAGTTCTTGCACCTCCTCCACGAAGGCAAGAAATTCCTTCAGGTCTCTCTCCAACTCTGGACGCAGGTCCTCTTCCAGCAGTGTCCGTGTCAGCTCCGCGATGGTAGTTGCACCCTCTGGATGCCTGATTTCAGGAACAAGTCCTCTTCAAAGGCCTTCTTCCTCAGCTCTTCTAGTGCTACGTTGTATGATGCCATTTTTTTTTACTGAAAATTATTCGACGTGTGAAGCTTACCTTTCTCTCCAACGCTTTTTATAGGCTTCACTTTCTCTCTGAAAGTTAATGCTCTTACAGTTTCTCGAGGTTAAGTTCTTGGTAACTGACCCTTCTATTTACTCACTTGACCGGTGGTAAACGTTCATCCCTTGTGTAACACCCCGATTTCGGTGGCGTCACTTTAGTAACCAAAAGAAAATACTTTAAGCGGAAAAAACGTGAATTATTTTTTTCGACAATATAACTAAAGACAGAAAGCAATAAAACTCCCCAACAAAAGATAAAAGGAACTACTATACAACTATATACATGCCTCGCTAAACACTACCACGTCACGAGTAACCTCCAGTGACGGGTGACAGAAAAAGAGTAACGCCCGTAGGCAAAAGTACAAACCAAAAGAAAAGTCAAGTGTCCGCAACACTATCCCTCAAAATGAGAATGAGTTAGCCCAGATGGCCTAGAGCAAGACCTCTTAGCCCAACCAACTCTCTGTGATCCCCGTAGAGGAACCACACAAAAAGCTATAGGCGGGAAACTACCCTGTCCCCAAAGAAACAATGACGGTCAGAGCTAAGACTCTACTCCTACACTAATCCCATCTCGAGTAAGTCGCTCGGTGGCAAGCGGGGTCGACCACCCCTGAACCGTAGTCCTCCTGATCAAGCTTCTTCAACCTAGTTTCCCCTGAAGGGTGAACCATCGTGAACCGGTCCGCCATGGACATCTGACAAAGGCGTAGTCCGCCCAAACACACATAGAAGACGCGAGGGTCAACTCCAAAGAATTATATAAATATTAAAGCCAGATATATATATATGGGATAATAATTATTAGCCTCTCAGGCTTAGAGTTTAGGGATAACATCCTAGGGTTGCATATATCACAATGAATATAAAGATAATAATAAGAATTAGCATGCCAAGTAGGATAAACAGGTACCAATCACACTCAGCAACTAAGTCAGCATGTATGTTGCATGAAATGCAATGCTGGGTAACAAAATGCATTCCGGAAGAAGGATGGACACCATCGAGTCAGCCCTAACACCGGCCAAAGTGGGACCATTCCGCTCGGGCGCCTCTTACACCACACAAAAGTAGTCAGATCAGCAGTGAACCCGTAGGTCTGCCATTCCGTCTGCTACTAAGGACCACCGTAGTGTCCTAAATATGGAAATCCGGGTCTTATGACCATTTTGGAATCCACCGAGGTCCGGTAATCCGCCGTGTATTAACCTCAAAATGAGTGCATGAATGCAAGTGATTAGCCAAACAACGTCTCCGACCTCACTCGACACGTCGTCACGTGTTCTAGCTAACTTATTGTCTCTAAAAAGCCTACCCTAAGGCAAACGTCGATTCTGCGACAAAATGAATTAATCAAAGAAGAATGTACTTTGGAACTCATGGTTCCCGGCTAAACTTTAGATAGCCAAATCAACAAACTGCTCATCGAGCGAAAAGGTACCGAGTACTTGGAAACTTATAGTTCCCGGCTAAACTTTAGATAGCCAAACATTAAACTGCTCATCGAGCGAAAAAGTATAAGCATACTCGGAAACTTGTAAGTTTCCTCAAGACTTGGACTCGACGACACTTCTCATATTTCCCAAACTAATATTCAGGCTCTAAGCTCTTATCTAAGGGTATCATTATTGTTCAAAGGATTTAGAAATTGATTAATGTCTTATGAGTTTTCCGTGATAAAATAGTTTTCATTTTAATCTTATAATACTTCCTAAGAGTTTTTAGAGATCCCATAATCTCAAATAATTCCCTGAGAAGGTCTCGATCCATTAAAACATAACAAGGTCCGAACTTCGTTCGTCCTTTAAAACTCTCTCAAAATCTCATAAAAATTTGGCATGACCTGCCCGTAATCCTCACTCCTCAGAATCTCATGTATAAGTGGAATAGCATAAATAAACAGCTCAGTCAAAAGCATAAACAACATATTCCAACACATCCTAAGTTAACCATGTAGCACATAGCATGTGAATCATTTAGCACACAATATCATGGCATAAAATACTCAACAAGTTCGGCCGAAGCCTCAGAAATCATTTCAGACATTTAGCAATTAGGTGCATAACACATAAATCAAGTCGAATTTCATCGACACCTAAAGCATTATCTAGTAATTCAGAGAGTAGCCCTCACTTGTAACTCCTCCAGCGTTTTCCTCACAACCTCCTTCACGTTCCTCGCCTTGATCTCCAGGAAACTCCTCAAAAGAACCTTAAGCCAAAATCACAGAAATCAACACATTGAGTCAGAAACTCAGCAAGCAATAAGTCCTAGGGTTACACGGTACATTACAAACTCTGTGGTACGACAATCTAACGCGTTAAGACAAGTTTTCGAAAAAGTCGGATTTCCTCCCCCCTTGGTATAGCTCTCGGCCACTTTCCTTAATTGGGAGGGTCGATTTTTCTTCGATCAAACTTGGTTCCTAGGTTAACATAAGCCGTAACTAAGACGGTTCTAAGCTCGGAAAAATTTTCGGATCGAAAACTGATATAGGGGCAGTTTGGTCATTATTTTTAGCTCAGAATTTCAAAATTGGATTTTTGAAAAACAAATTGGATGGGGACGTCCACAACGACGTTTATGACGACAAATCCTACTAGCACTAAGCCAAGTCGATAGATTAGAGCGTAAAGGTTGCGACTTTGCCGAAAAATGGGTATTTAGGGTAGAAATTGATCCCGGCGGCATTTCGTCGACATTTGACAAAATCTAATCCGCAGAACACGCTCAGGAGCATGCAGGGAAGAAGTTTAGACGCTGAAATCAGCTGATTTGAACAGTTTTTCAAAAACCTCAAAATTTTGAACTCAGAAAGTCGCAGGAGAAATGGACAGAAACGACGATTCGAAGGAGAGTATAGATTACCTACCTCGAGGTCTTCGATTAGTGACGATCGGTGAAGCAAACGGGCAAGAAACGACGAAGATCCGGATCTCTCTCTCTCTCTAGGAACTCGCGGTTTTGGGGGTGGGGAAAATGGGTTTTTTTGCAAAAAATCTAATTTTTCAAGCTATTTATAGGTTTTGGAAAAAACGGAAAAAATGATTTTTTTGCGATTCCGATTTTTCCTGCGCGTTCCTCTGCGCATTCTAAGATAGGTTCTGGCGACAGAATTCCAGAACTCAAAACAGGATTCTTGGAATTAAACCAAAAGATCCAAAATCGGCATAAGTCGGTGTAAGTCGGTTTATCCCGAAAAACTACTTTTTGCAGTGATCGTCGGATGAGAAAACTTCCTTCTGAAGAAAGATTAGGAATGATGAGAGAAGTAGGAGAACGCGGGTGGAATCTTCATTTGAGTTTCCGGATAGAAAAAGTCTTCATCGTCTGTCGATCTTAGGTTTTTCGAACTATCAGGGATTCCGTTTCGGCAAACTTCCGAGAATTGGAATTTGACGTTCGTACTTTCCAGGATTTCGCATCGAAATGGTTGTTTAAGGACGGAAAAGAGAAGTTCTAACATTTCTCTGAGGATTTTTTGGAATTAGTTTCCATCGAGTCCTAAAGCGTAAATTAACTATTCACTAATACATTCGACCTAGGATTAAGCGTATGTTAGTCGTGCTATAACTCTTTCGGTTTTTTCGATACATTCTTGGACTTTTCCTGAACCTCTTTCCTTCCCAAATTTATCTTAATCAAATAACTCTTTTATTTTATTCACTTATCCAAAGCGTTAAAACTTGGGCCTTACATTACTACCCTCCAAAAAGAAAGTTTCGACCTCGAAACTTAAGGGTCAGTAAAAAGTTCTGGATACTGTTCCTTGATCTTTCCTTCAGCTCCCACGTCGCATCGCCGGTGTCCTTGTTCCAAATAACCTTCACTAACTCGATCTCTTTTCCCCTCAACTGCTTTATCCTTGTGTCACCAATGCTGATTGGCGGGTGTCTCGAAAGACAAGTTATCCTTCAACTCAATGTCATCCAGCTCGATGACGTGCGGTCGGATCAGAAATATACTTCCGCAGTTGTGACACATGGAATACATCGTGAATGTTTGATAGAAAAGGCGGTAGTGCGATCTGATAAACTACCGGTCCTACACGACGAGTAATCTGATAAGGTCCAATGAACTTTGGCGTCAGCTTTCTTGACTTGATTGCTCGACCAACTCCTGTAGTCTGGGTAACTCGCAGAAACACATGATCTCCTTCTTCGAATTCCAGGGTTCTGCGCCTTTGATCTGCATAGCTCTTCTGTCTACTCTGAGAAGCCTTCATCTTCTCTCTGATCTGTTTAATCTTCTCAGTTGTCTGTTGCAGAAGTTCCGGTCCTACTAACAAATTCTCTCCATCTTGATACCAACATAAAGGTGTTCTACACTTGCGGCCATACAAAGCCTCATACGGTGCCATACCTATGGTCGTATGAAAACTGTTGTTATATGTGAACTCAATCAGTGGCAATAGGGTATCCCAACTGCCCTTGTTGTCTAACACGCAAGCTCGTAGCAAATCCTCCAATGATTGGATAGTTCTCTCAGTTTGCCCATCAGTCTGTGGATGATAAGCAGAACTTAATCTCAGCCTCGTTCCCAAAGCATTATGAAGAGCTCCCCACAAATGTGAAGTAAACTTCGGGTCTCTATCGGAAACGATACTTGTTGGCACTCCATGAAGTCGCACAATCTCAGCTATATAAATCTCTGATAGCTTATCCATGTTGTACGTAGTTCTCACAGGTATGAAATGAGCCGACTTAGTCAATCGATCCACGACTACCCAAATCGAATCATATCCCTTTTGAGTTCTTGGCAACGCTACGACAAAATCGATCGATATGCTATCCCATTTCCATTGAGGTACATCCAAGCTCTGTAGCATACCTGAAGATTTCTGATGTTCCACCTTCGCCTTCTGACAGATTAAACATGCAGCTACATATCCTGCCACTTGTCTCTTCATCCCTGGCCACCAAAAATTCACCTTCAAGTCCTGATACATCTTTTTCCTTCCAGGGTGAATGCTCAACTTGCTTTTGTGACCTTCGTCCATAATCAACCTCCTTAAGTCAGGGTTGTTAGGTACGCACACTCTATCCTTGCATCGCAGGATATTGTCACTCCCTACCTTGAATTCCGGGTCCTTACCCTGAATTACTAAATTCTTATTTTCCGAGTAAAAATTCATCTTGTAACTGTTGGTCTCGGATTTCTTCCATCAATCCATTGGTGATCTTGATCGTCCCAAACTTCAGTTCTCCCTCAGATGCTCTCACATCTAAGCTCAAATCTCAAAATTGTTCCAGCAGTTGCAGCTCCTTAACCATCATTGATGAGATATGCATCTTCCTGCTCAATGCATCAGTAACAACATTAGCCTTTCCAGGATGGTATTGTAAGGTAAAATCGTAATCCTTGAGAAATTCCATCCAGCGTCGTTGTCTCATGTTCAACTCCTTCTGGTCAAACAAGTACTTTAAGCTCTATGTCGTCCTGCTCGACCACTCGTGTCGGTTCTATGTTGGAAATAACATTGGTTGACGCTACGTGCAATTGCACAACCTTAACCACTTGATCCTTTACTTTTGTTCGTCCAAAAATTCTGCTTAAACTCAGTACACCTCTGGCATTCCAGAGTGAATGTTCAACCTGTCCTCGTGATCTCCACTCATGATTCAAAACTTAACTCGGTCGCTCTATAACTCATAGACGAACTATTCCCTTGGAATCTACTAGTCCATTAACGTCGATTCCAACTTCGTAACTATCCTCATTCGCACCATGAAATCAATCTTCTACTTAGTCATCACTCAAAGTAAAACTCGACGTGAGTCTTAATACCTTGTGCATCGCTAGACCCAGTCCCTTTTAACCTCCATTCATCAGCAACTTATAAGCTAATCATCATCTTAATATCTTACAATCCTTCGTTGTCATCTCCCCTTTTTCGAGACTTCCCTTACTCGAACCATAAAACCAACCTTCACTTATTCACAACCCACTTTACAATTACCTAAAATCCTTAACACTTCCCCCAAATCCGAACTTATTCCCTAGAAGATCAAACCAGAGCTGTACCTCAGGAAACTTAACTAGTCATTTTATCATCCGATCCCTCAACATTCGGAGGTTTAACTACAATCATTAATGCCAACACCACTAAATCTCTGATTCGAACATGATTTTCACCTCCCAAGGTCAATCTTAACCCTTAAATCCTCACTTAACTTAGTGAAATTCACTTGCTAACCCCAGCATGCAATATCGGAATCCATAACAAAGTTCCATTCACTCTTAGACTCTAAGAAATTTGTCCACCTATAACAACCTCAAGTATTTATCTTAATACTAACTCTTTATTTCCGTAACTAGATCGTCCTCCCATCAATCCGATACTTAGTCTCTCGATCAAAACCCAACAAACCTTGAGTCCTACGCACTTAAGACAAGAATTCATAGACTTAAAACCTAAACTTTCACCACGTTTGGACCTCAAATGTCCTTTAATTCTTCAATACTTCTTAAATGAATATCCATTTCTTAAACTATAACTCCTCCCCAAAGGAGATCAACTACTTAACAAGAACTTTACTTCCCAACTCAACTAATCCTCGATCCAATCAAATTAATCTTACCAATCCATCTATCAAAGTCCATTGCCAGTTCTGATTCCGAATATCACCCCCTCAATATTAAGTTGATCAGGCCTAATACATCGAAGGTGAAGATTTAGAAAAACCCACTGGAACAGTCGATGAGTTCCTAACATCCAGTAGTCACAGTGATCTTGATATTAAATCCTCAATGATGCCGCTACGGAACTACACACTCTCGACACCATACATATACTATCCATACGAAATCTCTCTGAGATTCATCCTTCAGCTTCTAGCTTCTTGTTAAACGCATCGGTGCAAGACTACTTTCTAGGCTTAACGTGTTATTCTGAACCTCGTGTAACTTCTATAGTTTAAACACGAGCAATGGTCAAATAAAGTATTATTAGGCGTAATAACTATAAAGTCAATGCTTAAACAATTTAAGTAAAATTGGTGCGTCGCATGTGCTACGAGAGTAATGGAGCGTATTATACTAGAATGAGAAGGAATAGTTAGAAGGTTACCATCGTTTGTGCGCTCTCCTCTGACTAGTCCGTCAGCTCCCTCGCCGCACGAGACATAGACTCCTCCCCGTGCAGCAGGATGTCTTCCTCTTACCGTAGGCACAGATGGCTCAACCCTGGTTACATTGCAATCCTTGGCTTGATGCCCCGGGCGATTGCAGTTGAAACATAGAGGTCTCCCGTCTGGACACTTGTTAGAGTGGTGCCCCACCTTCTTGCACCTGTAACACGTTACTTGCTTCCTCGCCCCTTTAGATATGGCAGGAAGTTTACCCTTCATCTTGTTGTCAGACGGTCCCGCTTGGAACGTCCTACAGTTCACGGCCAAATGTCCACGTTGTTTGCACTTGAAGCATTGTGGTCCAGTCACTGAGCACTGAAAGGCGTAGTGTCCAAGCTTTCCACAACGGAAACATGACACAGCCTCCTGGCCAATAGTTGTGGTCGTCGACTTGCGTGATCCTGGAATAGGGTCTCTTCCCTCAGGATGCTGGTATGGCTTCCACCGTCGGTGCTCCTGAGAACCTGATCTCACTGGTCCTCCAGCTCCAGCTCGATCCAATCCACTATGCTGGTACTTGGACGCCTCGATTAGCGGTTGAGGTCGTTCACGTGCAGCCTCCTCAGCGCGTCTGTAAGCGTCCTCAGCAGCCTGATTCATCATTGCCTCAATCATGGTAGCTATTGCCTTTGCCATCCTGTCAGGGCTTACCATCCTATGCTTAGTCAAACAAACAGTTAGTACCCATCACAAGATAGTCTCTGGCACAACTATACAATATGATCAAGCAATAACTTCAATCAATTCTAAGCGAGAAATCGCTTGGCAGACAATCAATTTTTTACTCTTTGCAGAGTCACACAACCTAGCACAGAAGACCTATTCCCCAAAGACTCCCGAAAGACTCGACAAGCTCTGATACCACAATGTAACACCCCGATTTCGGTGGCGTCACTTTAGTAACCAAAAGAAAATACTTTAAGCGGAAAAAACGTGAATTATTTTTTTCGACAATATAACTAAAGACAGAAAGCAATAAAACTCCCCAACAAAAGATAAAAGGAACTACTATACAACTATATATACATGCCTCGCTAAACACTACCACGTCACGAGTAACCTCCAGTGACGGGTGACAGAAAAAGAGTAACGCCCGTAGGCAAAAGTACAAACCAAAAGAAAAGTCAAGTGTCCGCAACACTATCCCTCAAAATGAGAATGAGTTAGCCCAGATGGCCTAGAGCAAGACCTCTTAGCCCAACCAACTCTCTGTGATCCCCGTAGAGGAACCACACAAAAAGCTATAGGCGGGAAACTACCCTGTCCCCAAAGAAACAATGACGGTCAGAGCTAAGACTCTACTCCTACACTAATCCCATCTCGAGTAAGTCGCTCGGTGGCAAGCGGGGTCGACCACCCCTGAACCGTAGTCCTCCTGATCAAGCTTCTTCAACCTAGTTTCCCCTGAAGGGTGAACCATCGTGAACCGGTCCGCCATGGACATCTGACAAAGGCGTAGTCCGCCCAAACACACATAGAAGACGCGAGGGTCAACTCCAAAGAATTATATAAATATTAAAGCCAGATATATATATATGGGATAATAATTATTAGCCTCTCAGGCTTAGAGTTTAGGGATAACATCCTAGGGTTGCATATATCACAATGAATATAAAGATAATAATAAGAATTAGCATGCCTCAAGTAGGATAAACAGGTACCAATCACACTCAGCAACTAAGTCAGCATGTATGTTGCATGAAATGCAATGCTGGGTAACAAAATGCATTCCGGAAGAAGGATGGACACCATCGAGTCAGCCCTAACACCGGCCAAAGTGGGACCATTCCGCTCGGGCGCCTCTTACACCACACAAAAGTAGTCAGATCAGCAGTGAACCCGTAGGTCTGCCATTCCGTCTGCTACTAAGGACCACCGTAGTGTCCTAAATATGGAAATCCGGGTCTTATGACCATTTTGGAATCCACCGAGGTCCGGTAATCCGCCGTGTATTAACCTCAAAATGAGTGCATGAATGCAAGTGATTAGCCAAACAACGTCTCCGACCTCACTCGACACGTCGTCACGTGTTCTAGCTAACTTATTGTCTCTAAAAAGCCTACCCTAAGGCAAACGTCGATTCTGCGACAAAATGAATTAATCAAAAGAAGAAGAATGTACTTTGGAACTCATGGTTCCCGGCTAAACTTTAGATAGCCAATCAACAAACTGCTCATCGAGCGAAAAGGTACCGAGTACTTGGAAACTTATAGTTCCCGGCTAAACTTTAGATAGCCAAACATTAAACTGCTCATCGAGCGAAAAAGTATAAGCATACTCGGAAACTTGTAAGTTTCCTCAAGACTTGGACTCGACGACACTTCTCATATTTCCCAAACTAATATTCAGGCTCTAAGCTCTTATCTAAGGGTATCATTATTGTTCAAAGGATTTAGAAATTGATTAATGTCTTATGAGTTTTCCGTGATAAAATAGTTTTCATTTTAATCTTATAATACTTCCTAAGAGTTTTTAGAGATCCCATAATCTCAAATAATTCCCTGAGAAGGTCTCGATCCATTAAAACATAACAAGGTCCGAACTTCGTTCGTCCTTTAAAACTCTCTCAAAATCTCATAAAAATTTGGCATGACCTGCCCGTAATCCTCACTCCTCAGAATCTCATGTATAAGTGGAATAGCATAAATAAAACAGCTCAGTCAAAAGCATAAACAGCATATTCCAACACATCCTAAGTTAACCATGTAGCACATAGCATGTGAATCATTTAGCACACAATATCATGGCATCAAATACTCAACAAGTTCGGCCGAAGCCTCAGAAATCATTTCAGACATTTAGCAATTAGGTGCATAACACATAAATCAAGTCGAATTTCATCGACACCTAAAGCATTATCTAGTAATTCAGAGAGTAGCCCTCACTTGTAACTCCTCCAGCGTTTTCCTCACAACCTCCTTCACGTTCCTCGCCTTGATCTCCAGGAAACTCCTCAAAAGAACCTTAAGCCAAAATCACAGAAATCAACACATTGAGTCAGAAACTCAGCAAGCAATAAGTCCTAGGGTTACACGGTACATTACAAACTCTGTGGTACGACAATCTAACGCGTTAAGACAAGTTTTCGAAAAAGTCGGATTTCCTCCCCCCTTGGTATAGCTCTCGGCCACTTTCCTTAATTGGGAGGGTCGATTTTTCTTCGATCAAACTTGGTTCCTAGGTTAACATAAGCCGTAACTAAGACGGTTCTAAGCTCGGAAAAATTTTCGGATCGAAAACTGATATAGGGGCAGTTTGGTCATTATTTTTAGCTCAGAATTTCAAAATTGGATTTTTGAAAAACAAATTGGATGGGGACGTCCACAACGACGTTTATGACGACAAATCCTACTAGCACTAAGCCAAGTCGATAGATTAGAGCGTAAAGGTTGCGACTTTGCCGAAAAATGGGTATTTAGGGTAGAAATTGATCCCGGCGGCATTTCGTCGACATTTGACAAAATCTAATCCGCAGAACACGCTCAGGAGCATGCAGGGAAGAAGTTTAGACGCTGAAATCAGCTGATTTGAACAGTTTTTCAAAAACCTCAAAATTTTGAACTCAGAAAGTCGCAGGAGAAATGGACAGAAACGACGATTCGAAGGAGAGTATAGATTACCTACCTCGAGGTCTTCGATTAGTGACGATCGGTGAAGCAAACGGGCAAGAAACGACGAAGATCCGGATCTCTCTCTCTCTCTAGGAACTCGCGGTTTTGGGGGTGGGGAAAATGGGTTTTTTTGCAAAAAATCTAATTTTTCAAGCTATTTATAGGTTTTGGAAAAAACGGAAAAAATGATTTTTTTGCGATTCCGATTTTTCCTGCGCGTTCCTCTGCGCATTCTAAGATAGGTTCTGGCGACAGAATTCCAGAACTCAAAACAGGATTCTTGGAATTAAACCAAAAGATCCAAAATCGGCATAAGTCGGTGTAAGTCGGTTTATCCCGAAAAACTACTTTTTGCAGTGATCGTCGGATGAGAAAACTTCCTTCTGAAGAAAGATTAGGAATGATGAGAGAAGTAGGAGAACGCGGGTGGAATCTTCATTTGAGTTTCCGGATAGAAAAAGTCTTCATCGTCTGTCGATCTTAGGTTTTTCGAACTATCAGGGATTCCGTTTCGGCAAACTTCCGAGAATTGGAATTTGACGTTCGTACTTTCCAGGATTTCGCATCGAAATGGTTGTTTAAGGACGGAAAAGAGAAGTTCTAACATTTCTCTGAGGATTTTTTGGAATTAGTTTCCATCGAGTCCTAAAGCGTAAATTAACTATTCACTAATACATTCGACCTAGGATTAAGCGTATGTTAGTCGTGCTATAACTCTTTCGGTTTTTCGATACATTCTTGGACTTTTCCTGAACCTCTTTCCTTCCCAAATTTATCTTAATCAAATAACTCTTTTATTTTATTCACTTATCCAAAGCGTTAAAACTTGGGCCTTACACTTGCATTAACTCTTCTATTTATTTTCGCCTAACTCTGATTCTTACATCGTTTTCATTTTCTTTTAAACTTAGACCTTCTCTAAGGGGGAGTACCTTGTACTTCAAGCTAAGTTTTTCACACCCCAAGCTTTTTGCTTATGACAAAAAGGGGGAGTAAACCCAGTTTTTGATGTGTAAGATGTGTTAGTGTGACTTATTTTTCTTTTGGAGATTTTAAGAGTTCCACCTTCATGACCATAGATGTGTCACTGGGCAAATACAAGGAATACATTTCACTTCTTCTGAAGTGATTCTAAGTTGACTCTGATACCCAAGACTCTGATACCTTGTCCATGACTCTGATCACTTATGCGCTCTGATTATTCGTTTTTCATCTATGTCATAAGCTGTTCACTCTGAACTCTTATATTTTTTAGCTCAGAATCTAGACTTTACTAACGTTTTCATCAAGTATTAGATTCAGGGGGAGCTAAGCTCAGAATCAAGGAGTGACTTGAATTCAGAATGAGCAAGATAAACTATTCACATCAGGATAAGTCTTATTCTATATCTCTAAACTCTGAGTGAATTCAGTTTAATGTTTAAGAATTGTTCATCAAAAATCTTAGTTTTGTCATCATCAAAAAGGGGGAGATTGTAAGATCAAGTTTTGATCTAGTAGTACAACTCTATGTTTTGATGATTACAAGTTAACCTTTTGATATGAACAATTGTGGTACTCTAACGTGTTTTTTCTGAGTGTGCTATTTACAGGCTCTGACCTCAACTCAATCTCACACAAATCAGAAGCACTGTGTATAAAGGGTAACCCAAGCAACGCTTTCGCATTCACCATGTTCAGTATGAACAGTGGAAAAGCTTCAGAAGTTCTGAAGCTATACAAACTCTGATGTGGACTCAGTCGCTAGAAGCTCTGAAGATCCAGAAGTTCTGATAACCAAGAAACACTGAAGGTTCAGATGTTCTGATGGTGTAGAAGACTCTGAAGATCCAGAAGCTGAATAGTGGAAACTCTGAAGTCCAGAAGCAAGAAACTCTGAAGGCCATGTTCTTCCCTCTGAGTTCAGAATCAGAAGATACAATGGTCAGAGGATCTGTGCTTTCCCTCTGACTCTGATCAACCGGCTTCACAAGTTCCAATATGAAGTATTCCCCTGATCAGAAGTCTCCTAGGTTAAAAGGTCAAGTCGCAATCCAAGTACAAAAGCAAGTGTACCTTCCTGACGACCTACCTAACGTTCTCAGCCACAGCAGAAGCTGGATTTTCCAGAACTGCCCTCCAACGGTAGCATTTCCCATGCAACGCTCAACCCTAATCCTTGGAGTATATATAGAGGCTGAAGATTGAAAGAAGCGGCAAGAAAGAAGAAGTAATACACACGTGCAAGACATATTCAAAATATTCTAAGCTTTCTTTCATCTGAAATTCATTGTGTTTACTATTAGCTTTTTAGAAGCAAATCTCTTGTAAACAATTCTTTGATAAACAGTTTGTTTAGTTCCTTTAGGAGATCAAGGTTGATCGGATCCTAGAGAAGACTAAGAGAGTGAATCTTAGTGTGAGCTAAGTCAGTGTAATTGTTAGTCACTTGTAGGTTTCAAGTGCAGTTGTAACTCTTACCTGATTAGTGGATTGCCTTCATTCTAAGAAGGAAGAAATCACCTTAACGGGTGGACTGGAGTAGCTTGAGTGATTTATCAAGTGAACCAGGATAAAATCCTTGTGTGCTTTTCTATCTCTTATCTTTAGCACTTAAGTTCTCGAAAGATTTGTCAAAATCTTTAAGGTGGAAGTTTTGTTCTGAAAACGTTATTCAAACCCCCCTTTCTACCGTTTTTCATACCTTCAATGAGGTCCAGAGGCTCCAAGGTGTGGTTCAGAAGTTTCAACCAGAGGATTGGGTGATCTAACCGAAGAGTGGTTAGACACAGATTGTTCTGGGTCTGGTTGAACTGGCTCTTGTTGGATAGGGTCAGGTTGAGCCTGTTGAGCTAAAGGGTCGGCCTCATGTAAGGGATTGGCCAAGATAGGTTCATCTGGGTCAACTAGACGTTCAGGTCTAGGTCTAGGATATCTCCTAGGGCTTGGACATGTGAGGTAATACTCTTCTAGGCTAGACACCTTTTCTTTTCTGACTTCCATGAATTTTCTAATGGATTCAAAGTTGTTGGAAGGGGAGGAGTCAGCAACATTGATTGGGAAAGAGACAGGAGTAAAGACACTTGATGAATCTGTATCAGTGGTTCTGGCAACCAGATGTTCTGATGCTCTGGGGACAGAGTGATCAGAAGTTCTGGGTTCAGGTTCTGGTTGGTTAAGTTCTGGTTGATCAGGGATGATGGGTTCAGAAGTTAATGGGTTGTATTGGATGGTAATAGGTGAGGTTGGATCAGAGGGTCCTGTAGGTTGGTTCTGAAGCATATTCCAGAGAGGTGCTTCATTTGGAGAAGGTTGGAAAAATGAAGACCTTGGTGAATTGGGTGGTGAAGTGGTTTGTGTGGCTGGTTGGGACTCTGGGATAGGAGTGAGTGAGTTGGAGGTATGTTTCAGCATAGCCGAGATAGGGAGTGCATCAAATGTATCTAAATCATCATCAGAAGCAATAGCAGACTTACTTGATGATCGTGCTGAAGACCGAGTCACTCTGACAGGAGTCTCAATCCTTCTGATCACTTGAGCAGCAGGTTCTACCCTTGTAGGATTTACCACAAGTCTGACTTATTTCTTCTTCTTCTTGAGAGGAGAAGGACCACCATCATTATCACCATCATTACCACCATCTAGCTTGCTGGTTTCATCATGTTTCCTCTTTGGCTGGTCAGCCTTCTTCTTCTTCTTCTAAGGGCCATCAGATTCCTCAGACTATTCTTCTAAGACCATCTTCCTCTGAACTTTCCTCTTGGTAGGAGAGGGAAACTCTTGAGCTGGCGGCAGTCTTCTGAAGAATTCATCGAGATCAATTTCAAATCCTTGAGCCCTTAGGTCTTCAACATAGCACCTAATAGCTTCAGGTTGTCAGCCTGTGTCCACAGAGGGTAGTCATTCAGAGGCACCCTTCTCTTTCGGATTTCAGAAGATGTATCTTCATGAGCTGGGGCAATTTTCTTCTGGACTAACCCCATCTTCTACAGAGAATTTGCAGTGAAGACATCACTGACAATGGTGGTCAAATCCTCTACACATCCAGCATTGATCAGATCTTGCACCAGGTTGCTCTCAATGAAGAGATCTGATAGCAACCTCCCAAAAGGGATATACTTGATTGCTGACTTGATGGAGGCAGTAGTTCTGGACTTCTTGATACACTCCTTCAAGTAAGAGAACAGGAAGTAGGGAAGGCAGATCTTCTGCTTGGCTTGGATGAAGAACAGCATCGCCTTCTGGCTGAAATTGATGTAATCTGGGGAACTGCCCTTTGGTCTCTGGTTGATACAGTTGAGCAGAATCTTGTGCCAGATTCTGAGCTTGGGATGAAGGTCCAGCACCTTGTAATCAGTCTTGCCCGGTTTGTATGTGGTGTACAGGGCCTTGTTGGTCTCATCCTTCGTTTTGGGTTTCAGCTTCGATTCAGTAAGTTGAAATCGATACCCATGTGCAGTCTCTGCACCCAGTAGGTTCACAAATGACTTCTCTGTAATTATGATCCTCCTTCCAAGAATGTAGGATACCACCTGAGTGTCATCGCAGTCAACGTGCTTCCAGAATTCCTTGATCAATTTGTCGTACACCGGTCCTCGAAGCCTGTTGAAGTAATTTTTCCAGCCTTGAACACGGACTTCAGGACGAAGATCATACCCATTTGTAGCAAGATTGTCGAGGTCGAATCTCCATTCTGCCAGTACTTGAAGTTCCTCAGGAGCATACACACAATGAACGGAACAGCCCCGTTCTGCAATCGGAATAACTTGCTCTTGAGCTTGACCTTGACTAGGAGCTTTAGGACCCATTTGGCCTGTAGCTTGACCCACTACCATGTGAGGGAAACTTGTTGCTTCAGCGGCTTCATTTCTGGTTTGTCTCACCATTGTTGGAGTGGATGAAGGTTTTGGGTAGAAGATGAAGATTGAAGATGAATAGAGAGCGAGAGAGAGATCGTGGGTAAGCGGTTTTGAAAATAACAGAAGAGAGAGAGTAAAAATCGAAAGTGTAGGAGATCGTGTGTGTATAGTGGGTTTTGTCAAATAACCGTTGTTGATTCAAAAAGCATTTTAAGATCAACGGTTAGAAATTAAAGACATGATAGTAACAGTAAATACACGTATCAGCGCATCTACACATATCATGACAGACTGTCACAGGGGCACAAGGAACTATGCATCAGAGATACTGACACACGTGTTACTGTCTCAGCTTCAGAGTCAACACCAATGGGTACATACACTCTGATGGAGTTACCTTCTGGACTTGACATCTTCTGATCAAGAAGTATCATAGTCAGAGGTTCTGATCCATCTTCACTCTGGACAAAAATCCATATTCAGATTTTTCAGAATAAAATTAAATCTATCCTCTGCTAAGGGCTTTGTAAAGATATCTGCCCATTGATGGTCAGTATCAACAAACTTCAGAAGAAGTACGCCCTTTTGTACATTATCTCTAATAAAGTGATACTTTACCTCAATGTGCTTTTCCCTTGAATGTAAGATAGGATTCTTACTCAAAGATATTGCAGCAGTGTTATCACAATAGATTGGGATATTGCTCTTAAGGATCTGATAGTCCACCAGCTGATGTTTCATCCAGAGCATCTGGGTGCTGCATATTGCTGCTGAGATATATTCTGCCTCTGCAGTTGATAGAGCAATTGTTGATTGCCTCTTGCTTGCCCATGAGACTAAATTGCTTCCCAGAAATTGACAATTTCCAGAAGTACTTTTTCTCTCTGTTCTATCTCCAGCATAATCAGCATCGCAATAACCTGAAAGCTTATACTCTGATGTTTTCTTATACATCAAGCCAAGGTTAGTGGTACCTTTCAGATACCTTAGGATCCTCTTAACAGCTGTTAAGTGGGTTTCCCTTGGATCTGATTGGAAACGAGCACATAAGTGAACACTAAATAATATATCTGGCCTAGATGCAGTTAAGTATAGAAGTGAACCTATCATACCACGATAAAGCTTCTGACAAACTTTACCACTTGTATCTTCTTTCTCCAGAATGCATGTAGGATGCATTGGAGTCTTGGCCACTGTAGATTCCAGCATATTGAACTTCTTTAGAAGTTCTTTAGTGTACTTGCTCTGATGGATATATGTTCCTTCTGGTGTTTGATCAACTTGTATTCCCAGAAAGTACTTGAGTTCTCCCATCATACTCATCTCAAATTCAGCCTGCATCATCTTAGAAAATTCTTTGCATAGAGATTGATTAGCAGAGCCAAATATAATATCATCAACATAGATTTGCACAATTAAGATATCATCTTTGTAAGTTTTGCAAAAGAGAGTTGTATCTACTTTACCCCTTACAAACTCATTCTTCAGGAGGAATGAGCTGAGTCTCTCATACCATGCTCTGGGAGCTTGCTTCAGACCATAGAGTGATTTCTTCAATTTGAACACATGGTCTGGTTTCTTTTCATCTTCAAAACCTGGGGGTTGATGAATATAGACTTTCTCTGAAATATAACCATTTAGGAAGGCACTCTTAACGTCCATCTGATGAAGAACTATGTTGTGATTCACTGAGAAAGAGATCAACAGTCTGATTGCTTCTAGTCTTGCTACTGGAGCAAATGTTTCAGTGTAGTCTATTCCTTCCTGCTGGCTGTAGCCTTGAGCAACTAGCCTCGCCTTGTTTCTGACTACATCTCCTTTCTCATTCAACTTGTTTCTGAACACCCATTTCGTTCCAATTACATGGACACTCTCAGGCTTCTTCACTAAGCTCCAAACATCGTTCTTGGAGAATTGATTCAATTCTTCTTCCTTGGCCAGAATCCAATCCTTGTCCTGAAGAGCTTCATCTATGGACTTGGGTTCAATTAAGGACACCAATCCTTTCAGACTAAGCAAGGTCTCTTCAGAGGGTCTGAAAGCTGATCTGGTTCTGACTGGTTCGTCTTTGTTGCCCAGAATCAATTCCTTAGGATGAGCTGCAGTGATTCTGCTCTTCTTCAGAGTTTGTGAATCAGAGGCACCAGCTTCTTCTTCTTCTGGTTCATCTTCCTCTGGCTCAGCTTCCTCTGGAGCTTTGCCTTTGTCAGAAACATTTATGCTCATATCTGCAAACTTCTCAACTAGCTTTGACTGGTCAGAGTCAAGCTTATCGTCAAATCTAACATGAATAAACTCTTCAATAGTCTTAGCATCAGTATTATAAAATCTAAAACCTTTAGATCTTTCAGAATAACCAAGTAATAGACATTTAGAAGACTTAGCATTAAATTTATGCAATCTATCCTTAGTATTAAGAACATAACAAACACAACCAAAAGGATGAAAATAAGAAATGTTGGGTTTTATGTTCTTCCACAATTCATAGGGAGTCTTATTCAGAATTGGTCTCACAGAGATTCTGTTCTGAATGTAAAGAGATTATGTTCTGAATGTAACATGCTGTATTTACTGCCTCTGCCCAAAAGTGCTTAACCATGCCAGTTTCTTGGAGCATGGTTCTAGCCATCTCCTGAAGAGTTCTGTTCTTCCTCTCAACAACACCATTTTGTTGAGGAGTTCTGGGACAAGAGAAATCATATGCAATTCCATAGGAATCAAACAGACTCTCAAACTTGTCATTCTCAAACTCTCCACCATGGTCACTTCTGACACGCACAACGCTACAAGCCTTCTCATTTTGCACTTGAGCAATGAAGGTAGAGAACACAACATGAGACTCATCCTTGCGGGTTAGAAACTTTACCCATGTCCAGCGGCTATAGTCGTCAACGATGACCATCCCATTTCTCTTGCCACCTATAGACTCAGTTTTCACTGGTCCAAACAGGTCGATATGCAGAAGTTCCAACGGCCTTGAGGTTGAGAAAACATACTTTGCCTTGAAAGGGACTTTAGTGAATTTGCCTTTCTGACATGCTTCACAAAGAGCGTCTGAAGCGAACTTCAGATTAGGTAAGCCCCTGACAAGGTTTAGCTTGCTCAGCTGAGAAATCTTTTTCATACTGGCATGCCCTAACCGTCTATGCCATAACCACTGCTCTTTATTAACAGAAAGAAGGCACTTCACATTCTGAGCTTCCAACTCAGATAATCTGATCTTATAAATGTTGTTCTTCCTCTTGCTGTTAAAAAGAACAGAGCCATCGATCTGACTTACAGCCCGGCAGGACTTTTGATTGAATATAACATCATAACCCTTGTCAGCTAATTGACTTATAGACAATAAGTTATGAGTTAAGCCGTCTACCAATAACACATTATCAATGCATGGACTGCTATCTACACAAATAGTACCAGTACCAACAATTTTACCCTTTTCATTTCCTCCAAAGCCAACTTCGCCTCCAGGCTTAAGTTTTAGCTCTTGGAACATACGCCTTTCTCCCGTCATGTGACGCGAGCATCCACTGTCCAGATACCATGATTGGTGTTTCAGTGGAACTATCAAGGATATCTACAACATAGATAATCTTGTCCTTAGGTACCCACTTTCTGGGTCCTTTCTTGTTAGTTACCCCAGAGGTTCTGACCACCTTGGGTATCTCAACATGATATTTTAAAGGAATTTTTGCATGATATTTAGACATGGAGAAGGATCCCTTTTTAAGAGGGGCTTTAGCAACTTTAGCAGGTAAAGGATCAGGCAATATGATACCAGAGGGAATAAAGCATTCATACAAAGATTTAGCTTCAGACACAGAGGGCTCATTTCTAATTGGTTTAGAATAGCCAATGCCATGCATTCCATTTCTGCTTACGCCATAGATCATTGAAGCCATTAAGCTTCTATCTACGCTTTTAGCCAGGAATCTTTGAAAAGACTTTTCATACTTAGATTCATTTCTACAATCAGAGGCATCACAAGCAACTATTTCTTCTAACTTAGCAATCTGGTTCTTAAGCACAGAGTTAGAGTTGATCAAAGCATGATTATCATTTTTCAAGTCAGAGATAATTTTTTCATGTTTAGAAGGAGTCTTAGAAGCAGCAGATAAGTTCTTTTTCAACTTTTTATGCTTAGACAATAAGGAGTTATACTTATCCATGATATCAGACAAGGCATGTTTCAGTTCAGATGTAGAGAAAGAAGCGAATACCTCATTTTCATCGTCTGAGTTATGATCTCCTTCTGATTCTAAGTCAGAGTCAACAACTTCCTTTGACTCTGCTCCTTTGTCTTTGACAATAGCCATGAGTCCTTGGACTTCACCATCAGAGTCAACATCCTCTGACTCTGACTCATCAAATGTCACCATCAGACTCTTCTTCGTCTTGAAGTGCTTCTTTGGCTTCTTGTCCTTCTTCAATTTTGGACAGTCACTTTTGTAGTGCCCAGATCCTTTGCACTCAAAGCATGGGACTTCCTTAATTGATGACTTCTTCTGGCCTGAGGATTCCGACTTGCCTTTTGCCTTTCAAGAGCCTTTGTACTTGCTCTGCCTGTGCTTCCAGATGCGGTTGAGTCTCTTGGAGATCAGAGTCAGCTCATCTTCAGCAGAGTCTTCTGATGCTTCTTCAGATTCTTCTGCTTCATCTTGGATAGCTTTTGACTTCTCAGACTTAGCCTTCTCAGATTTGGATTTCAAGGCTATAGACTTTTTCCTCAGATCTTGCATCTCAGAGCGCTTCAGCTCATGGCATTTCAGTATGCTGATGAGTTCTTCTAAACTCATACGCTCAACATCTCTCGTAAGCTCTATTGAGGTCACCAACGGCATCCAGCTTTCAGGAAGACTTCTGATGACCCTTATGACATGATCTTTTGTTGTGTAGCTCTTGTTGAGAGGTCGTATGCCAGCTACAAGCAACTGAAATCTGGAGAACATTTCTTCAATGGACTCATTTGGCTCCATGATGAAGGATTCATATTTTTGGATCAAAGACAATGCCTTTGATTCTTTGACTTTCTTGTTTCCTTCATGAGACAACTTCAGAGATTCAAAAATCCTTTTGCAAACTCACGATCTGTAATCTTCTGGTACTCTTCATAGAAAATAGCACTTAGAAGAATTGCTCTTGCTTTGTTATGTTGTGAGTACAGCTTCTTTTGATCTGCAGTCATCTCTGACCTTGGGATCTTCTTGCCATCTGCATCGACTGAACGCTCATAGCCATCTACAATAATATCCCAGAGATCTGCATCAAAACCCAGAAAGAAACTTTCGAGTCTATCTTTCCAATACTCGAACCTTTGACCGTCGAACATAGGAGGCTTTGCGTTGTATCCATCTTTCTGTGTTTCACTGGTGGTAGCCATTGTTTTTCACACCGGCCCGGATCACTGAACACTGTTAGGTGTGGTAATCAGAACTTGCGCTCTGATACCAATTGAAGGTATGAAAAACGGTAGAAAGGGGGGGTTTGAATAACGTTTTCAATATAAAACTTCCACCTTTAAGATTTTAACAAACCTTTTCGAGAACTAAGTGCTAAAGATGAGAGATAGAAAAGCACGCATGGATTTTATCCTGGTTCACTTGATAAATCACTCAAGCTACTCCAGTCCACCCGTTAAGGTGATTTCTTCCTTCTTAGAATGAAGGCAATCCACTAATCAGATCATTGTTACAACTGCACTTGAAACCTACAAGTGACTAACAATTACACTGACTTAGCTCACACTAAGATTCACTCTCTTAGTCTAGACAAACTGTTTATCAAAGAAATGTTTACAAGAGATTTGCTTCTGAAAAGCTATTAGTAAACACAATGAATTTCAGATGAAAGAATGCTTGAAGGTTTTTGAACATAGCTTGTGCTTGTGTAAATTCTTCCAACAACATCTTTTAGACTTCAGCCTCTATTTATACTCCAAGGATTAGGGTTTGAACGCTGCATGGGAATGCTACCGTTGGAGGGCAGTTCTGGAAATTCCAGCTTCTGCTGTGGCTGAGAATGTTAGGTAGGTCGTCAGGATGGTACAGTTGCTTTTGTACTTGGATAGTGACTTGACCTTTAAACCTAGGAGACTTCTGATCAGGGGAATGCTTCATGTTGGAACTTGTGAAGCCGGTTGATCAGAGTCAGAGGGAAAGCACAGATCCTCTGACCGTTGTATCTTCTGATTCTGAACTCAGAGGGAAGTACAAGGTCTTCAGAGTTTCTTGCTTCTGGACATCAGAGTTTCCACTATTCAGCTTCTGTATCTTCAGAGTCTTCTACACCATCAGAACATCTGAACCTTCAGTGTTTCTTGGTTATCAGAACTTCTGGATCTTCAGAGCTTCTAGTGACTGAGTCCACATCAGAGTTTGTGTAGCTTCAGAACTTCTGAAGCTTTTCCACTGTTCATATTGAACATGGTCAATGCGAAAGCGTTGCTTGGGTCACTCTTTATACACAGTGCTTCTGATTTGTGTGAGATTGAGTAGAGGTCAGAGCCTGTAAATAGCACACTCAGAAAAACACGTTAAAGTACCACAATTGTTCATATCAAAAGGTTAACTTGTAATCATCAAAACATAGAGTTGTACTACTAGATCAAAATTTGATCTTACATTGATGAATGGCTTTTTGTGTGGTTCTCTTGCTGGGGAATCACAAAGAGTCTGTCGGACTACATGGGTCTTTGTTTAGGCCATTTTGGGGTCGACTTTCTCTTGGAGGATTGTACTTAAAACTTTCTTACTTACACTACTAGATCTGTACATATTTGCCTACGGGCACACTACTTTAGAGTCACTGCGAGTGCGCGTGACGTTGACGTGCAGCTAAGGCTGTACCTGTTTATATGATGTACATCGGTTAGTTTAGTGTACTGGTTTATGTCTTTATTTTCCATCACTATAATTAAAAGAATAAAAAGGAAAAAAAAATACTTGCTTTTCCGCTTAAAGTTTATTTTGAGTTACTTAAGTGACACCAGGAAATCGGGGTGTTACGGGAAGCAAATCTGCATTTCTTCCATAAACCTACGGAAGCTTCTGAGGATGTTGTCCAACTCTGGACTCAGGCTCATGCCTAGTAGCCGGTTTGTCAAGCTATAGACGCTCGGTTCTTCTAGATGGCGAACATTGATGAAGAGATCTTCATCGAAGGCTTTCTTCCTCAACTGCTCGATGCATGCTATGAAGGATGCCATTGTTCTCTTATGATCAAGGAAATGAGATGTGAAGAATATTATGGCTTAAGAGCTTTTTATAAGCAACGTTAAGTCTACAGAAGTTAATGCCGAAGCTGTTTCTCGAGGATAAGTTATTGGTAACCGAAGCTTCTCTTTACTCCCGTGGCCGGTGGTAAATGTTCTGCATATGCATTCACTCATCTCATTAAATTCGCTAATTTCTTTTTAATCATTTATTTTAATTCCTTCTCCATCTATTTAAAACTTAGACCTTCCCTAAGGGGGAGTACCTTGTACTTCAAAATAAGTTTTTCACACCCCAAGCTTTTTGCTTATGACAAAAAGGGGGAGTATAACCCAGTTTTTTGATGTGTAAGCTGTGTTAGTGTGATTTTTTTTTTTTATTTTGGAGAATTTAAGAGTTCCACCTTTATGACCATAGATGTGTTGTAACACCCCATTTTCTGTTATTAGGTTATTTATTATTTTATTTTAATTAGTATTATGGTATATGGTAATTAAGTGATTTTGTTAGATAATTAAGTGATTATGTGATATAGATAAATAAGGTTTTAGGGTTTAGTGTGAGTAATTGAGAGTGGAGCCCATTGTATGGCTATTTAAGGGTTAGGAGTGAAATAGAAAGAAAGAAAAGAAAAAAAAATAAGGATTAGAAGAGAAGCAGAACAAGAAACACGTGAAAGCAGAGAAGGAGAGGAGAAAAGAGGAGAAAACTTAGAACTGATCTACAAGAGGTAAGGGTTTGAATTCATGTTTTATGGATTGGTATGATAGTGGATAATGATAGAAAGCATGATTTAGGAACCCTAGGTTGCAAAAATTCTCAAATTGAAATAGTTAGGGTTTTGTTTTTGGATGATTTTGGGGGTAGATGATAGGCTTGCATGATGCGCAGAAATTTACGTTCTCTTGTACCCTTTTTCGTGCTATGTTAATGGCCGCATTTGAAGAAGTAGTCTTCATAAAAGTTGTAGGTTTTTCTGTTACGAAACTTTTGCCACTGGTTTCACGTCATTCCGACGTCTGTAGCTCGAGTTATGTGTATTTTAGTGAGTATAGGTTAAGCTGTCCAGTTTCTTACGAACTGCGGTTAGTGTACGATTTTTCCTCATTTTTGTACTTTGAATTGTGACTTGAAAATTTATAGAGGTTTACAAAACGTGTATACGGAACCATGATAAAAATATTAGATTTTTCTGAGTATATTTGATAATTTACATCTGTTTAATAGTTCATTGGATGTGTGGTGCGCGCACATGGCGAGTTGCGCAGGAAGATGTCGGAAGATGTCGCGACATGGCGAGTTGCGTAGGGAGATGTCGTGAGATTTCGCGACATGACGAGTTATTCAGCGACATGGCGAGTTGCGTAGGGAGATGTCGTGAGATGTCGCGACATGGCGAGTTGTGCAGTGAGATATCACGAGATGGCGAGCATGAGCATGTCGCGAGTTTTTGGGAAAATTTAGAGAGAAATCCAGTCTTTAGGAAATAGTTGCAGAACCTGTTATATATGAATTATATTTAATTTACATCTATTTTTAATAATCATTATATGATGTTGTTTCTGAATTGATGTTATGTTTGAGATGCTAAGTTGTTGTGATTGCAAGTTGTATAATTGATAACATGTAATATGTGTTTTGTGCAACTGGTGATGAATATGCTAAAATAATTAGGACTTGGAGATGGTCTGAATATGCATATGTTAGTTGAGTTTTGCACAATACACTGCATAGTTGTCAAGAGGCAATGTTTGCTAGTTCTCGTGGAGGCTAGTGACTTGTCCCAAAACTGGAGTGGTTTTGAAGCCTAGAGCGAGGGCTTTATTGGTGGTTATCTGTCTGGAGTGGAGGCGGTGATACCGCTAAGGATAACAACTTTGGTACCAAAGACATTTGCACGGGTCTCACTTGAGTCATATGTGTTATGGTGATATTTTTGGAGAGATTTGATGTGGTGGTAATTAGAGACTATTATATATGTTCTAATTGAGCTATAATTTATGGAGTATTTGCCATAACTGTGAACTTGATTAATTATGTTAAAATTACATAATTTATTATTTGTTAGTGAATGTGAGTAATTTATGTGGAGCATAGATAAGCTTTTACATTATTTATTATTATGCTTATCCATATGATATGAGTTCTCACCCTTCTGTTGGAATGATGTTCTATGCGACATCGCTCAGGTACCGAAGATAGTGGAGCTTCTCGCGAGGGTTAGTTGGAGGAGCTAGTCTTTCATTTACAGTTTAGTTAGGGGAGTCATGCTCTGTTATGTAACACCGGGAAACGTTTAGTTTGTACCTTGATGTTAAGAGTTACCTATGAACTCTCTTTATGTTAAATTTTGGAGTTGAAATAAATCCGCTGTGCTCAGAATCTAGACACTACTAACGTTTTCATTAAGTCTTAGATTCAGGGGGAGCTAAGCTCAGATTCAAGCAGTCACTTTATTTCAGAATGCGCAAAATAAACCATTCACATCAGGATAAGTCTAATTCTACTTCTCTGAACTCTGAGTGAATTCAGTTTATTGTTTAAGAATTGTTCATCAAAATACTTAGTTTTGTCATCATCAAAAAGGGGGAGATTGTAAGATCTAGTTTTGATCTAGTAGTACAACTCTATGTTTTGATGATTACAAGTTAACCTTTTAGTATGAACAATTATGGTACTCTAACGTGTTTTCTGAGTGTGCTCTTAACAGGCTCTGACCTTGATACAATCTCACACAAATCAGAAGCATTGTGCTTAAATAGTGACCCGAGCAACGCTTTCGCAATCTCTATGTTCAGTCTGAACAGTAGAAAAGCTTCAGAAGATCTGAAGAAAATCAAGCTCTGATAAGGACTCAGCTCACTTGAAGTTCTGATGATCCAGACGTTCTGACAACCCAGACATTTTGAAGGCTCAGAAGTTCTGATGGTGTAGAAGACTCTGAAGATCCAGAAGCTGAAGAGTGAAGACTCTGAAGTCCAGAAGCAACTGGCTCTGAAGACCATGTACTGATCCTCTGAGTTGAGAATCAGAAGGTGCAGCGGTCAGAGGATCCACGCTTCCCTGTGACTCTGATCAACAAGCTTCACAAGTTCCAACACGAAGTGCTCCTCTGATCAGAAGTCAAACGAGGTTAAAGGTCAAGTCACTATCCAAAGTACAAAAGCAATTGTACTATCCTGACGACCTAACCTAACTCTCTCAGCCACAACAGAAGCTGGAAATTCAAGAACTGCCCTCCAACGGTAGCATTCTCATGCAACGTTCAAACCCTAATCGCTGGAGTATAAATAGAGGCTGAAGATTGAAAGATGCGGCTAGAAGAATTTACACACGCGCAAGCTATATTCAAACCTTCTAAGCATTCTTTCTTCATTGAATTCATTGTGTTTACTATAAGCTTTTTAGAAGCAATCTCTTTGTAAACAAGATTTCTCAAATAATTGTTTAGTTTACCTTTAGAAGATCAAGGTTGATCGGATCCTAGAGAAGACTAAGAGAGTGAATCTTAGTGTGAGCTAAGTCAGTGTTAGGTTTCAAGTGCAGTTGTAACAATTATCTGATTAGTGGATTGCCTTCATTCTAAGAAGGAAGAAATCACCTTAACGGGTGGACTGGATTAGCTTGAGTGATTCATCAAGTGAACGAGGATAAAATCCTTGTGTCTTATCTTAAGCACCTCTTGTGTCTCGAAAAGATTTGCTAAAATCTTAAGGTGGAAGTTTTATTCTTAAAACGTTATTCAAACCCCCCCTTTCTACCGTTTTTCATACCTTCATCTTATTTAGGAGTAGTAGAACCTTAATTAGGATAGTTTGCAATTTCAATTTATTTGCTTTGTTTTTATTGTTTTCAATAAAAGAGTTCACACTTTTTCAATGAGTTTTAGAGATGCTGAGTTTGTGAGCAATGTAACCACTTTTCTGTTAAGTTTCATGTCTCTTTTGGATGAAGTTGCTTGCATTTTGAGTTCATCATGATTTGCATTGAGAACTGATTTGTTGGATTCATTGTGTTATATGCTTGCCATGTGAGACTACCTTGTGAGATTTTGGACCAAACACTTGAATGGTAATTTCTTTGCCATGATTCTCTTCTTTCTTGTGTGATTTCCTCATGTTTATATGCACTGCAGAACTTGACTTGATTCTGACTCAAATTGTTGTTCATTTTCATACTTTGATGTGATAACGCATTCTTTTTCAATAGGCTATTGGCCTAAAAAGCTTACCTTGCATGTTTTAACCTTAGTTTTAACCCCTTTGAGCCTAATATCTCTATTCTTTTGTAGCTCATTACAAGCCTAAGTGAAAAACAATGATGATACCTTACCTTAGGAAATGTAAGAGCTTTGGAATTGACTTGGGAATGAGTATTCAACAAGTGCGGGGGTGATTTATTTGAATGCATGGTCTAAGTTGCTCAAAAGAGGTGCCTTCCTTGAGGATAAATTGTAAGCAAGCTGAAAATAAGTTGAAAGATGGGTACCTAAGGATAAGATTATCTATGTTGCAGATATCCTTGATCGCTCCACTGAAACACCAATCATGGCATCTGGACCGTGGATGCTCACGTCACATGACGGGAGAAAGGCGTATGTTCCAAGAGCTAAAACTTAAGCCTGGAGGCGAAGTTGGCTTTGGAGGAAGTGAGAAGGGTAAAATTGATGGTTCTGGTACTATTGGTGTAGATAATAGTCCATGCATTGATAATGTTCTGTTGGTAGATGGCTTAAATCATAACTTATTGTCTATAAGTCAATTAGCTGACAAGGGTTATGAATAACGTTTTCAAGATAAAACTTCCACCTTAAGATTTTAACAAATCTTTTCGAGACTCAAGGGTGCTTAAGATAAGAGATAGAAAAGCACACAAGGATTTTATCCTGGTTCACTTGATAAATCACTCAAGCTAATCCAGTCCACCCGTTAAGGTGATTTCTTCCTTCTTAGAATGAAGGCAATCCACTAATCAGGTATGTGTTACAACTGCACTTGAAACCTACAAGTGACTAACAATACACTGACTTAGCTCACACTAAGATTCACTCTGTTAGTCTACTCTAGGATCCGATCAACCTTGATCTCCTAAAGGCAAACTATACAATTGTATATGAAGTTCTTGTTTACACAGAAAATGCTTCTAAAAAGCTTATAGTAAACACAATGAAATTCAAGATGAAAGAAAGCTTAGAAGGTTAGAATATTTCTTGCGCGTGTGTAAGTTCTTCTAGCCGCTTCTTTCAATCTTCAGCCTCTATTTATACTCCAAGGATTAGGGTTTGAACGTTGCAAGGGAATGCTACCGTTGGAGGGCAGTTCTGGAAATTCCAGCTTCTGCTGTGGCTGAGAATATAGGCTAGGTCGTCAGGATAGTTCATTTGCTTTTGTACTTTGGATAGTGACTTGACCTTTAACCTCGTTTTGACTTATGATCAGAGGAGCGCTTCGTGTTGGAACTTGTGAAGCTGGTTGATCAGAGTCAGAAGGAAGCTTGGATCCTCTGACCGCTGTACCTTCTGATCTTCACTTCAGAGGATCAGTACATGGTCTTCAGAGCCAGTTGCTTCTGGACTTCAGAGTCTTCACTCTTCAGCTTCTGGATCTTCAGAGTCTTCTACACCATCAGAACTTCTGAGCCTTCAGAGTATCTGGGTTGTCATAACGTCTAGACCATCAGAGCTTCAAGTGAGCTGAGTCCTTATCATAGCTTGATATACTTCAGATCTTCTGAAGCTTTTCTACTGTTCAGACTGAACATAGAGATTGCGAAAGCGTTGCTAGGATCACTCTTTAAGCACAGTGCTTCTGATTTGTGTGAATTTGTGATAAGGTCAGAACCTGTTAAGAGCACACTCAGAAAACACGTTAGAGTACCACAATTGTTCATATCAAAAGGTTAACTTGTAATCATCAAAACATAGAGTTGTACTACTAGATCAAAACTTGATCTTACAATCTCCCCCTTTTTGATGATGACAAAACTAAGTATTTTGATGAACAATTCTTAAACAATAAACTGAATTCACTCAGAGTTTAGAGAAATAGAATAAAACTTATCCTGATGTGAATGGTTTATTTTGCTCATTCTGAATTCAAGCCACTGCTTGATTCTGAGCTTAGCTCCCCCTGAATCAAATACTTAATGAAAACGTTAGTAGTGTCTAGATTCTGAGTGAAAAACTTATGACATAGATGAATTGGAATAATCAGAGCGCATAAGTATTCAGAGTCAACAGACTAAGGTATCAGAGTCTTGGGTATCAGAGTCAAACTAATATCACTTCAGAAGAAGTGAAATGTATTCCTTGTATTTGCCCAGTGACACATCTATGGTCATAAAGGTGGAACTCTTAAATTCTCCAAAATAAAAATAAATCACATTAACACAGCTTGCACATCAAAAACTGGGTTGTACTCCCCCTTTTTGTCATAAGCAAAAAGCTTGGGGTGTGAAAAGCTTAGTTTGAATTACAAGGGACTCCCCGTTAGAGAAGGTCTAAGTTTAGAAAAGATGGAGAAAGAAGTAAAATAACTGATTAAAAAAATCAGGGATTTAATGAGATGAATGAATGAATGCAGAAAATTGACCACCGGCCGCGGAAGTTAAGAGAAGCTTCAGTTACCAATAACTTATCCTCGAGAAACAGCTTCCGCAATTACTTTTGCAGACTTAACGTAGCTTATAAAAGGCTGTTGATCCATAGTAGTCTTCACATCTCATTTCACATCTCATTCCTTGAGCATAATATAGCAATGGCATCCTTCACAGCATGCATCGAGCATTTGAGGATCAAGGCATTCGATGAAGATCTCTACATGAATGTTCGCCATCCAGAAGAACCGAGCATCTACAGCTTGACAAATCAGCTACTAGGCATGAGCCTGGGTCCAGAGTTGGACAGCGTCCTCAGAGGCTTCCTTAGCTTCAAGGAAGAAATGCAGATTTGCTTCCAGAGGGAGTAGGAGCTGAATGAGGAGATCAGGGCCATTGAAGCAGCACTGGAGACGGTGGCGGAGGGTCCTGAGAGGCAGGAGCTACGCCAGAACTTGGTCCTCTTAGAGTATAGGCAGCATCGTCTGGAGCTTGAAAAAGCATCGATGCGTAGGTAGTGTAGAGAATTGAGGGAAAATCCTCCATTTTAAATTATGCAATGTATGAAGTAGCTTATTTATTAATAAAAAGAGATTGTTGGTTATTTAATGTGTATGGTTGAAAAGAGTTTTAATGATGAAAAGATAATATGCAACACATAGTAAAAATGATAACTAAAAAATAAAAACAGAATTAAAATAAATCAAGGAAAATAAGTATATAGATAAAGAAGTAAAAACAAAGGAAAAGAGTTCCTAAATCTAGGGTTTAGAAGTGCGACGCAGAAGTTCTTGAAGGGCTCGATTCATGTCAATCAGGAGAGTCTCATGAGTGTTGAGACGTTTTTCCAAAATGTCAAGTCTAGAAGAGCTTGGTTGTGTAGAAGTAGAGGGAACATCCTGAGCAGAGTGAGGAGCTTGAGAGCCAGCATGTGCGAAAGGCACTAGAGTAAGTGCTTGACATCTGAGAGCTTCAGCTTCAGCTTCAAGCCTTTCAGCTTCTAACTTTTCATTTGCAATCCTTTCAGCCTCCTGACGAGCAGCTTCTTCTGCTTGTTCTTTCTTTTTCTTTGCTTCCTCAACAGCTTCAAGTAGCTTACTTCTCAGTCGTTGTTCATGCAGAATTACTCTTCTATTGAACCGCTGCCTTGCAGCCTCAATCCTCTGATCCCTTTCCGCAGTGAGATGACTCATCATAGAGGGAACTTGAGCAATTAACCAATCACTCAGACGATTCCATTCATCAGCAACAGAGTCAGGATTCTCACTTAGGTCAGTGTGACCTTGGACGTTGCGAATCATCAGTGATGCTTCATGATTAAACACACTGATGCACTCAAGGAGGTTGTTTGGCTTGAGGTAGGTAAAGGGAACGATGGAAAGATTGGTTTCAGGAGAAGTTGGGTGATTGCTGCTATTTGCCTGAGAAGCACCTTGAGGAGAACCAACATCTAAGGTTTGGTCATTTGAAATATGGGTCTCAAGGTTTGGTTCAGAGGTTTTAACCTGAGGGTGTGGGGATCTAACCGAAGAGTGGTTAGATTCAGAGTTTTCTGGTTCTGGTTGCACAGGTTGAGGTTGAATGGGTTGAGATGAAGGGTCAGCTTCATTCAGAGGTGCAACTAGGATAGGATTGTCTGGGTCAACTAGACGTTCTGGTCTAGGTCCAGAGTATCTCTTAGGACTAGGCATAGTAAGGTAGTACTCAGGAATGGCAGATTTGTTTTCTTTCCTAACTTTGTCAAATTTACGGAGGGATTCAGAGTTGTTTGAGGTTGAGGAGTTAGCAACATTTGTGGGAAAAGATACAGAGGGACAGGGAGTAGTGGTTTCTGTGTCAGTGGTTTTCCGACCCTGATGTTCTGATGCTCTGGGGACAGAGTGATCAGAAGTTCTGGGTTCAGGTTCAGAATGTTCTAGGATGATGGGTTCAGAGGTTTGTGGGTTATATTGAATGGTTATGGGTGAAGTAGGTTCAGAAGGTTTTGGAGTCTGAAGCATGTTCCAAAGAGGTGCCTCTTGTGGGGAAGGTTGGAAAAATGAAGACCTAGGTGAAGGGGGTGGAGAAGTGGTTTGTTCAGCTGGTTGAGATTCAGGAATAGGAGGGAGTGGGTTGGAAGTGCGGTTAAGCATTGCAGAAATTGGGAGTGCATCAAGTGAATCTTAATCATCATCAGAATCAAGGACAGCAGACTTACTTGATGATCGCACTGAAGACCGAGTCACTCTGACAGGAGTCTTAATCCGTCTGATTACTTCAGCAGCTGGTTCCACACGGGTTGGCTTCTCCACAATCCTGACCTGCTTCTTTTTCTTCTTTGGTGGAGGAGCATTATCATCACCATCAGATGGAGCATCTGGCTTGGTGGGCTCCTCGTGCTTCCTCTTAGGCTTGTCAGCTTGCTTCTTCTTCTTCTTAACGACATCATTAGAAGGATCAGATTCTTCAGACGATTCCTCCAATAGCATTTTCCTTGTTTTCTTCTTCTTGGGAGGAGAGTCAAACTCTGGAGCTGGTGGCAAGTTTCTGAAAAACTCGTCCACATCTATCTCATACCCTTGTTGCTTGAGAACATCAATGTAACACAAAATAGCTTCTGGTGCATCTGCTTGAGACCATAGGGGATAATCAACCAGAGGGATTCTTCTTTGTCTGACTTCATCAGAAGTATCTTCATGTGCTGGAGCAACCTTTTTCTGGATCAGCCCCATCTTCTTCAAAGATGTGGAGGTAAAGACATCACTAACAACCGTGGTCAGATCCTCTGTGCAGCCAGCCTTCGTCGGATCTTCTACAAGCTTACTCTCAATGAAGAGATCTGAGAGCAGTCTTCCAAAGGGAATGTACCTGATGGCAGACTTCTTAGAAGCAGTTGTTCTTGATTTCCTGATACACTCCTTGAGGTAGGAGAACAGGAAGAAGGGTAGGCAGATCTTCTTATGATCTTGGATGAAGAATAGCATTGCTTTCTGACAGAAGTTGATGTAGTCAGGAGAGCTACCCTTTGGTCTTTGATTTATACAGTGAAGCCGAATCTTGTGCCAGATTCTCAGCTTTGGATGAAGATCCACTACCTTGTAGTCACTTTTGCCAGGTTTATAAGTTGTGCACAGAACTTTGTTGGTCTCTTCTTTCGTCCTGGGTTTCACCTTTGATTCCGTCAGTTGGAATCTATAACCTGTGCCAGTGTGCTCACCCAGAAGATCAATAATCGACTTCTCAGTGATGATGATTCTTCTACCGGCAATGTAAGAAACAACCTGAGTATCATCACAATCCGCATGTTTCCAGAATTCGTTGACCAATTTGACATAAACCGGACCGCGAAGCCTGTTGAAGTATTCTTCCCAACCTTGAACACGAACTTCAGGACGAAGATCATACCCATTAGCAGTGATGTTGTCTAGGTCGAATCTCCACTCAGCAAGAACCTGTAGTTCATCAGGAGCATAGACACAGTGAACGGCACAGCTGACGAACGCACTGTCGCGGGTGCGTGCCAAAGTATTCTGCTTTGAATGCAGTACAAGGTGTTAACACCAGGATCGATCTCACAAGGACTTGATAAATTATTAATTGATATTAGAGTATAACAAGAAACCTAAAAGGGGGTTGATTGATTGGATTGAAAAGTAACAAAGCAATAACTAAATAGACTAGACAGAAGAGAGAAAACGTTAGTCATCGGATTATAACATTCAAGTGCAACAAACCTTCATTGGTTACAAAAGATTAATTCTTCCTTATCAATTCCCTAATTCGTGAGAACTAATTAACTAAGCGGAAATTAATTCACAGTTTCCTAAACTAAGCGATTAAGAAACAGTTACGAACTAACATGAACTAAGCGAACATGCATCAACTCTTATTTCTAAAACTACGGAATTAAGCAAACCCTAGATCAGAAATAGAGATGAAGAGAATTAATAAGAACAAATTCGCATTAAGAATAGAACCTCAAGTTTGCAAACACAAGAATATTAAAAATCCTTAGACTAACTATGGAGTTTAGCAACTCATACTAAAAAAAGATGGAGAGAGCTATTAGGAGAAGGTGGAGGAGGTGATGGTGAGATGTGGTGAGGTGATGGTGTTGTCTAACTAAAGCCTAAACTCACTTATTTATACAAATAAATAAACTTGTTCATCAAGTAACAATCTTTGTTATCTAAATCTTTTCTAAATCTTCACAAAATCGGGCCCACATAAAGGAGTAAGCTGCTGAACAATCAGGCATTCTCAGGTCCCACAAGAAGTCTGAATCTTCAATTGAGGTAAACATGAGAGTTGTAGCTCTTTAAGTCAGCTTCGAGGGCCTTCAATCGGATCCTAATTCGGAGTTCTGTAGCCCAAGATATGATCATTTTAGTGCAGACTGTTCCAGACTCGCAGGATTAGCGACAGCAACTTTGCAAGGAAATTATGACCACGTTAGAGGCTGATTCTCAAATAGTGCTGAACATGAAAGTTGTAGGGCTTCGAGTGATCTTTCCAATGACATATTATTCGCCCAATTTGGATATTTGTAGCTCCAGGTTCAACCTGTTCTAGCAAAACAGTCACAGAAACTAAAAGTGTAGAATTAAGCACTTTTCCATGAATAATCCAAATAAGCACTAATGGTCAAAACATGGCTAAGTCATAACAATTAAGCACAAAAATGTATATAATGAAGCTTAGAAAGACACACGTAAAGTGTATCAATTATGCGCTTATCAACAGCCCCGTTCTGTGAGAAGGATCATCTGCCCTTGAGCCTGAGCTTGAGTTCTCTGAATTTCTGGACCTGACTGTCCTGTAGCTTGACCTACTACCATGACTGGAAATTGAGTTCCTTCGGTTGCTTCACCTCTATTTAATCTCACCATTTTTGAGCGGTTGGAGGTTTGGGTAGAAAAGAAGAGGATGAATAGAGAGAGAGAGAGAGATCGTGGGGATAAGGGTTTTCAAAAACGAAGAGAGAGAGTGTAAAACCGGAAGTGATGGAGAACGTGTGTGTATAGTGGGTTTTGAAAATAACCGTTGTTGATTTAAAAGACAAAGTAAAATCAACGGTGGAAAATTAAGGACATCATATCAGCAGATAATACACCAATCACACACAGGAGAGAAGCACATCAACACTCATTACAACAGACTGTCACACGGGCAAAAGGAACTGTGCATCAGGGTTACTGACAAACGTTTACTGTCTCCGCTTCAGAGTGAGTACCAATGGGTACTTAAACTCTGATGGAGTTACCTTTTGGACTAAACATCTTCTGATAAAGAAGTATCATAGTCAGAGGTTCTGATCCATCTTCATGCTGGACAAAAGTCCATATTCAGATTTTTCAGAATGAAATTAAATCTATCCTCTGCTAAGGGCTTTGTAAAGACATCTGCCCATTGATGGTCAGTATCAACAAACTTCAGAAGAAGTACGCCCTTTTGAACATAATCTCTAATAAAGTAATACTTTACCTCAATGTGTTTTTCCCTTGAATGTAAGATCGGCTTACCTTCTGGACTAGACATCTATGTCATAAGTTTTTCAATCTGATATTATAAATGTTGTTCTTCCTCTTGCTATTAAACAGAACAGAACCATCGATCTGACTTACAACCCTGCAAGACTTTTGATTGAAGATAACATCATAACCCTTGTCAGCTAATTGACTTATAGACAATAAGTTATGAGTTAAGCCGTCTACCAATAAAACATTATCAATGCATGGACTACTATCTACACCAATAGTACCAGTACCAACAAGTTTACCCTTTTCGTTGCCACCAAAACCAACTTCGCCTCCAGGCTTAAGTTTTAGCTCTTGGAACATACACCTTTCTCCTGTCATGTGACGCGAGCATCCACTGTCCAGATACCATGATTGGTGTTTCAGTGGAGCTATCAAGGATATCTGCAACATAGATAACCTTGTCCTTAGGTACCCACTTTCTGGGTCCTTTCTTGTTAGTTACCCCAGAGGTTCTGATCACCTTAGGTTTCTCAACTTGATAGTGTAAAGGAATTTTAGCATGATATTTAGACATGGAGAAAAATCCCTTTTTGAGAGGGGGTTTAGCAACTTTAGTAGGTACAGATTCAGGCAATATGGTACCAGAGGGAACAAAGCATTCATATAAAGATTTAGCTTTAGGCATAGTAGGCTCATTTCTATCAGGTCTAGAATAGCCAAGACCATGCATTCCATTTCTGCTTACGCCATAGATCATTGAAGCCATTAAGCTTCTATCTACGCTCTTAGCCAGGAATCTTTGAAAAGACTTTTCATACTTGGATTCATTTTTACAATCAGAGGCATCACAAGCAACTACTTATTCTAACTTAGCAATCTGGTTTTTAAGCACAGAGTTAGAATTTACCAAAGCATGATTATCATTTTTCAATTTAGAAATAATTTTCTCATGTTCAGAAGGAGTCTTAGAAACAGCAGAGAAATCCTTTTTCAGCTTTTTATGCTTAGTCAATAAATAATTATACTTATCAATTATATCAGACAAAGCATGTTTTAGTTTAGAGGTTGAGAAAGAAGCGAATACCTCATTTTCATCGTCTGAGTTAGGATCTTCTTCTGATGTTGAGTCAGAGCCAGGTACTTCTTTTGACTCTGCTTCCTTGTCTTTGACAATGGCCATGAGTCCTTGAACTTCACCATCAGAGTCAACATCCTCTGACTCTGATTTGTCAAAAGTCACCATTAGACTTTTCTTCGTCTTGAAGTGCTTCTTTGGCCTCTTGTCCTTCTTCCACTTTGGACAATCACTTTTGAAGTGCCCTGATTCTTTGCACTCAAAACATAAGACTTCCTTGATTGATGACTTCTTCTGGCCTGAGGATTCAGACTTTCCTTTGGCCTTTCCAGAGCCTCTATACTTGCTCTGCTTGTGCTTCCAGATGCGGTTGAGTCTTTTAGAGATCAGAGTCAGCTCATCTTCATCAGAATCTTCTGATGCTTCTTCAGATTCCTCTTCTTCAGCTTGAAGAGCTTTTGACTTCTCAACCTTAGCCTTTTCAGATTTGGATTTCAAGGCTATGGACTTTTTCCTCAGATCTTGCATCTCTGAGCGCTTCAGCTCATGGCATTTCAAAATGCTGATGAGTTCTTCTAAACTCATATTCTCAACGTCTCTCGTGAGCTCTATTGAAGTCACCAAAGGCATCCAACTTTCAGGAAGACACCTGATGACCCTTATGACATGATCTTTTGTTGTGTAGCTCTTGTTGAGAGGTCGTATTCCAGCTACAAGTAACTGAAATCTGGAGAACATTTCTTCAATGGACCCGTTTGGTTCCATGATGAAGGATTCATACTTTTGAATCAAAGATAGCGCCTTCGATTCCTTCACTTTCTTGTTTCCTTCATGAGACATCTTTAAGCATTCAAAGATGCCCTTGGCAAACTCACGATCTGTAATCTTCTGGCACTCTTCATAAGAAATAGCACTTAGAAGAATTGCTCTAGCTTTGTGATGTTGTGAGTACAGCTTCTTTTGCTCTGCAGTCATCTCTGACCTTGGGATCTTCTTGCCTTCTGCATCAACTGGACACTCATAGCCATCCACAATAATATCCCAGAGATCTGCATCGAAACCCAGAAATTGTAAGACCCAAGTTTTTCAGTTTATGTCAAGTGAATAAAATCCTATTCACGATTAGGGTTGATGTATCGTGAAGGGAAACCTGAACAAGAGTTGATCAAATGAAACAAATTTATGAAGGAGAAAGTTCAGGAAAAGTCTAAGGATTGTATCAAAGTCGATAAAAGGTATAGCACGATCGATATACGCTTAAACCTAGGGCAGAAACCCTAGTAAATAACTAGTTTATACTTAAAGTCACGATGGAAACTAATTCCAAAAATCTTCAGAGAAATGTTAGAACTTCTCTTAATCCATATATAACAAGCGTTTCAAGGCGAAACCCTAGGATCTACGAACGTCCGATTCCAATCCTCGGAAGTTTGCCGAAACTAAAACCCTGATAGTTCAAAAACCCTAAAATCAACCAACGATGAAGACTTTTTCTATTCAAAGCTTCAAATGAAGATTCCACAGGCGTACACCCATTTCTCTTGATGATTTCAATCTTTCTTCAGAAGGAAGTTTTCTCTTCCGACATTCAATGCTAAAAGTAACATATCGAGTAAAATAGTTATACACCGACTTTGCATTAGTCGCCTAAAATACAAGGAGACCTCTTTTTAGTTTTGGAATTCTTTCGCCAAAACCTATCTTAGAATTCACGGAGAATGAAGCCGGAAAAATCGGAATCGCGAAACTTTCATTTTCCCGCGTTTTTCCAACCTCTATATATAGCAAGAAAAGGAGAAAAAATGGCAAAACTTCACCATTTTCACTCCCAAGGCCGCGAGCTTTATTGAAGGAGGAGGAAGAAGAGATTTTCTTCATTTCTTGCTTGTTCGTTGATTCAACAGTTGCTGCTTGAAGGTATCGAGGTATAGTCGCTAATCCTTACCTCTGATCGTCTTTTCCATAGCTTTTCTCTATGTCTTTCTGTGCTCAAAGTTTTGAGATTTTTGCAAAACTATCCTGATAACTTCATTTTTGATTCTAAACATCTTCCCTACGTTCTCCTTAGTATGTTTATCTAATAATACTGCGCCGATTCTCGAAAAACTATCGTCGAGTTTCAATTCTGCTTAAAATACCCATTTTGGGGCAAAGCTTCGTCCTTTGGGCTGAAAACTATAGCCTTAGCTTAGTGCTAGTAGGATTAGTTGTCATAAACGTCGTTGGTGACGTCCCCATCCAATTTGCTTTTTGAAATTTCAGTTTTGAATTTCTGAGCTAAAAATAATGACCAAAATACCCCTGCAACAGTTTTTGATCCGATAATTTTTCCGAGTTTAGAATACCCTTAGTTATGACTAATAATAACCTAGGAACCAAGTTTGATCGAAGAAAAATCGACCCACCTAATTACCAATAGGGGCCGAGCACCCTAAGGGGGGAGGAGGAAAATTTCTTTTTCGAAAACTTGTCCTTTCGCGCTAGATTATCGTACCTCGGAGTATATACTACTTCGTGTAACCTTAGTGAGTCTTGGTTGTTGATTTTCTGACTCATTGTGATTGATTTCTGTGGTTTTACTCTAAAGGTGCTTTTGAGGATTTTCCTGAAGAGCAAGGCTTTGACTGTGAAGAAGTGTTAGAGGGGAACCCTGGAGAATCTTCAGGTGAGGGCTTCTCACTGAACTATTAGCTAATGTTTTAGGTGTCGACGTATTCGGCTTGATTTACTGTTTATGCACTTGTTTGTGTTTGATTGGGAAAATGTTTTCTGAGGCTTCGGCTGACAATGATGATTATTCATCTACTGACTGTTTTTGAGATTGATTCATATGCTATGTGCTAAGTGGTTAATCTAGGATGTGTGATATCTGCTCTATATGCTAAGTGCTACGTGGTTATTCTAGGATGTCTTGATATATGTGCCATGATTGTTGACTGTGCTGACTTAACTATGGCATTACACATATATCTGTGGTACTGGAGAGTGAGAATAACGGGCATGTCATGCCGATTTTATTTTGAGAGTTTGAGAAAGTTTGACGGGACGAACGGAGTTTGGGCCTTGTTATTGTTTTAGTGGATCGAGACATTCTCTGGGAATTACTTGGGATTATGGGATCTTTGAAGACTCATAGGAAATACGATAAGACTAAAAGTAAACTATTTTTACAAGGAAAATTCATAAGATATTAAACAAGCTCTAAACCTTTAAATAATGATAACAATCTCGGATGCAAGCCTAGAACTGAAATATTAGTTTTGGAAAATGAGAAGTGTCGTCGAATCCAAGTTGTAGGGAAATTGTAGGTTTCTGAGTACGTTGATACTCCTTCGCTCTTTGAGCAGTTTGTTTAGCCATCCAAGGGATGAGCCGAGAAGCTTCACTGAGGTGTGAGACCTTGTGAAAGCGTGAATCTTCACTGAGGCGTGAGACCTCGTGAAAAGCATGGATCTTCACTGAGGCGTGAGACCTCGTGAACAGCATGGAACTTCACTGAAGCGTGAGACTTCGTGCAAGTGTGTAAATTCACTGAGGCGTGAGACCTCGTGAGAGCATAAAACTTTACTGAAGCGTGAGACTTCGTGATGTTGTAAGACTCCACTGAAGCGTGAGACTTCGTGAGAGCATTGATGACTCGAAGAGTTATCGTGAGTATTTGCACTCATATTATGATTAATTGTATTTTGTCGCAGAATCGACTTTTACCTTAGGGTATGCTTTAAGAGACAATAAGTTAGCTAGAACACGTGGCGACGTGTCGAGTGAGGTCAGAGACATTGTTTGGCTAATCACTTTGCATTCATGCACACATTTTGAGGTTAATACACGGCGTGATACCGGACCTCGCTGGATTCCAAAATGGTCATAAGACCTGGATTTCCGCGTAAGAGCGCTATTTGGCGTCTCTTAGTAGCAGTCCGAAATGGCAGACCTTCGGGTTTACTGCTGATCTGGCTACCTTTGTGTGGTGTAAGAGGCACGCAGGCAGTAATGGTCCCACCGTTGCTGGTGCTAGGATTGATCCGTTGATGTCCATCCGTTTCCGGAATGCATTTGGTTAACTGGGTTAACCGTCATCTGCATTTCATGCAACATGCATACTGACTTAGTTGCTGAGTGTGATTGATAATTGTTAATCCTATTTGATGCATGCTATTTGTTATTACTGTCGTTACATTCATTATGGAATATGCAACCCTAGGATGTTATCTAGAACTATAAGCCTAAGTGGCTATTCTCTTAATTGTATCTATTGGTGATATTACTTACATAATTCTTTGGAGTTGATCCTCGCGTCTTCTGTGTGTGTTTTGGCGGACTACGCCCTTTGTCAGATGTCTTTGGCGGGCTGGTTCACGACGGTTCACCCTTCGGGGGGAACTAGGGTTGGGATGCTGGAACAGGAGCGCATCGCGGTCGCGAGAGGAGGACGGATGGTGTACATAGACTAGGTCGTTCTGGATTTCGAATTCGGACGACGATCATGCTAGCATGTAGGTTTTAGTGCTGGTGTGAGCTCCTCGAGATGGGATTAGTTTAGGATTAAAGTCTTAGCTCTGACCGTCATTGTTTTCTTTGGGGACAGGGTAGCTTCCCGCCGATAGCCTTTTTTGTGTGATTTCTCTATGGAAATCACAGAGAGTTGGTTGGACTAGGGGGTCTTGTTTTAGGCCGTTTGGGCTGACTTATTCTTATTTTGAGGGACAGTGTTGCAGACACTTGACCTTTCTTTTGGATTGTACCTTTTGCCTACGGGCGCTACTTTCTACTACTTTCCGTCACTGGAGGATACTCGTGACGTGGTTTGTTACTTACAGCGGGGGCTGTAAATATTGTTTTATATTAGTTCTATTATCTTTCGCATTTGCGTTTTATTTATTTCAGTCTTGTTTACATTATCTTCAAAAAAAAATATATTCACGTTTTTCCGCTTAAACTTTCTTTTTGGTTACTAAAGTGACGCCACCGAAATCGGGGTGTTACAGAAAGAAACTTTCAAGTCTATCTTTCCAATATTCGAACCTTTGACCGTCGAACATGGGAGGTTTGCATTGTATCCATCTTTCTGTGTTTCACTAGTGGTAGCCATTGTTTTTCACACCGGCCCGGATCACTAAACACTGTTAGGTGTGGTAATCAGAACTTGCGCTCTGATACCAATTGAAGGTATGAAAAACGGTAGAAAGGGGGGGGGGGTTTGAATAACGTTTTCAAGATAAAACTTCCACCTTAAGATTTTAACAAATCTTTTCGAGACTCAAGGGTGCTTAAGATAAGAGATAGAAAAGCACACAAGGATTTTATGCTAGTTCACTTGATAAATCACTCAAGCTAATCCAGTCCACCCGTTAAGGTGAATTCTTCCATCTTAGAATGAAGGCAATCCACTAATCAGTTATGTGTTACAACTGCACTTGAAACCTACAAGTGACTAACAATACACTGACTTAGCTCACACTAAGATTCACACCCTTAGTCTACTCTAGGATCCGATCAACCTTGATCTCCTAAAGGCAAACTATACAACTGTATATGAAGTTCTTGTTTACACAGAAAATGCTTCTAAAAAGCTTATAGTAAACACAATGAAATTCAAGATGAAAGAAAGCTTAGAAGGTTAGAATATTTCTTGCGCGTGTGTTAGTTCTTCTAGCCGCTTCTTTCAATCTTCAGCCTCTATTTATACTCCAAGGATTAGGGTTTGAACGTTGCATGGGAATGCTACCGTTGGAGGGCAGTTCTGGAAATTCCAGCTTCTGCTGTGGCTGAGAATATAGGCTAGGTCGTCAGGATAGTTCATTTGCTTTTGTACTTTGGATAGTGACTTGACCTTTAACCTCGTTTTGACTTATGATCAGAGGAGCGCTTCGTGTTGGAACTTGTGAAGCTGGTTGATCAGAGTCAGAAGGAAGCTTGGATCCTCTGACCGCTGTACCTTCTGATCTTCACTTCAGAGGATCAGTACATGGTCTTCAGAGCCAGTTGCTTCTGGACTTCAGAGTCTTCACTCTTCAGCTTCTGGATCTACAGAGTCTTCTACACCATCAGAACTTCTGAGCCTTCAGAGTATCTGGGTTGTCAGAACGTCTGGACCATCAGAGCTTCAAGTGAGCTGAGTCCTTATCAGAGCTTGATATACTTCAGATCTTCTGAAGCTTTTCAACTGTTCAGACTGAACATAGAGATTGCGAAAGCGTTGCTAGGATCACTCTTTAAGCACAGTGCTTCTGATTTGTGTGAATTTGTTACAAGGTCAGAACCTGTTAAGAGCACACGCAGAAAACACGTTAGAGTACCACAATTGTTCATATCAAAAGGTTAACTTGTAATCATCAAAACATAGAGTTGTACTACTAGATCAAAACTTGATCTTACAGACTGGATTAGCTTGAGGGATTTATCAAGTGAACCAGGATAAAATCATTTGTGTGCTTTCCTTATCTCTTATCTCTGCACATTTATCTTGGCGATCGAAGAGATTTGTTTAAATCTCAAGCGGGTTAAGTTTTAAGTTTTAAAACGCTATTCAAACCCCCCATTTCTATCGTTTTTCATACCTTCACATAGAAGTGAGGTACGGTACCTAGAGTATAAGGATCGTGATGTGAGAATTGTAGACAGAACAAGAGTGTAACCGCTGGGAGAGACAGAGAATAACTGAATTTCAATCTTATTATTTCTCAAATGTGCTAAGAGTCCCTTACAATTGGTAACCGTCCCTTTTTTATAGATTCGGGGTTGGGCCTAATGCCCCTAACCTTTCCTAGTGGGCCAGTTGGGCCTCCGGGACAGGCCCAAGTCCCTGGCCTACGCGTCGCCCTGGGCTAGCGCCCCTGGGCGAGGGACCCTGGGGCCTCGCCCAGTCCACAAGTCCACAAGGCACCGAGCTCGAAGCATGAGGGTTGAGTGTGTCTTTAAGAAAAAACTTGAGGCGACCATCATGAGATAACTAACTAGTTCTAAAATCTAACGCTTAATGTTGGTCAATTCGCAAGTGCACGAATACCTCCGGGTTTTAAATTATCGAACCACAGGGATTGTGAGTGAGAATTACTGATTTAAGCCGAGAGTTTGCAAGTTCTTAAGACAGTAAAATTCAGAAATTGGTTTTGGGTGATTGTGACAAAAGTTTTGCAAGAGAGCAATGTTGATAATGATGTAAATAACAAATGATGGGAAATTGCCTTGGGTGTTTGATCATCTAATCCATTTTAGTCCACCTATCCTATGCATGTAAATCCTTCTTGTTGTTATAGCCTTTGTACTTACTAGTTGATTCCTCATAAAAGTAATTCTCTCAAATTGAAAGATAAGCCCAATTCCTTGTGTACTTAAACATTCATAAGAGGTATGATAGCTTAATTATTCAGGCCAACAAAACCCTACCCTCACTCTATTCCTAGAAGCAAGTATAGAAGGATCTATTCCAATTCATGTCCCTAAATCATAACAAATTTCCATTCTATTATAATCTAGCCTATAGCAAAGGTGCACCAAAGCTAAACATGCAATAAGGAAATGAAATACAAGATTGAATCAAGACTCATGCATAGAGATAGGATTTATAAACTAAAGTTTCATTGAATCTCTTAACCCAAAGCAAAAAGTAAACTAGCCACTCATGGCTAGTGAATTCATGAAGAAAATGTAAATAAAACCTGAGGAAAAGTACAAGTTGGAAGCCTCCCTTGGCCCCAAAGTTCTCCTCAGCTCTCAAACTTGACCAAAAATGAGTGAAATGACAAAATGTATCAAAGAAATTGGCCTAAGCCTTATTTATAGGCTGAAACTAACGAAACTGGGCGCTCAGGCGCCAATTCAGAGCGCCTGAGCGCCAATTGCATGTTGAAAAACATGCTCTCTGACCCTATTGGCGCCTAGGCGCCCACTCCCAGCGCCTAGGCGCTCTAGCTCGCCTGAAAATGACTTTTTGGCTTCTGAAACTCCTCTTTTCAATTCTCTTTATGTTCTTCATCAATTCCATGCTTCTTGGCCTTCCTTCTCCTTCAGTTTCTGCACTCCAAACCTAACCAACAAGACAAGGAAGATTCTAGAAGCTCCAAGAGCTCATTAGCACAAGAAGTCCCTCATAAAACACAACAAAACCATGCAAGTCCTAAACTTTACTTAAAATGCAAGAAAACTACCTAAAAAACTACTAAATTACCAAAACGAAATAAAAACTAAAGAAAAGAATAAAAATGCATGAGAATGCATGAAACACTACATGAGACTCAACAAAAAGACTCAAAACAACCAAAGAAATGACCCTAAAAACACTACTAAAATAGGGTCATCACACCACTATACTCAACGACAGCTCGCCCTCGAGCGTAAAAAACACTCGCTTGCCCTCAAGCGCAAGAAATGCTCCCACACAAGTGCTCACAACAAGGAATACTTCACAAAAAACAGGGGGACAAAGTAATCACAGCTAGTTTCAAGAGAAAGACCCAACAACCTACTTCATGCCTCTTTTGAAGAGAGAAGAGTGTAGAATCCATTCATGAGAAGCATTTAGAACTAAAAACCCTAGGATGAGATGTTCATTTAGTGCACTGAGCACACAAACAAGTTCATAGGTCCTGAATGTCATTCACTCAATAGCAACAAAGATCAAACATGCAAATATTCAAAGAGACTTCCATAAGGGTTGAAACATTGGCTAAGTAAAACATGATGGTGGTTGGTCCCTAAAGGAAAACTAGGCTTTCAAGCACATTGAGTGTGGTCCTCTTCTAATAACCCCGGAGCTTACAACACTTTTCTTTGCACAAGTCTCTTGCACCCAACTTTTCAAACCCTTTTTTTCTTTTTTTTCAACTCCAACTTTTGGTTAGGAGTTCTTTTTCTTTCTTTTTTTCCACTGTTCTTTCCTTTTGGGGCAAGAGACTATTTCTCATTTTTTCCAGCTCCACACAACACAACAAGGACCATCACTCCCCCAATATTCCATCCAAACAACCATCCCAAACTTTTGGCTACAAAAAGATTCTCCAATTAAGCTCAAATGGGACAACTAAGGGCAATGTTCAACCACGAACTCAGAATCTCAAGAAATCCTATAAGTCTCAAGAATAAAACAGAAATCACTAAGCATGCTATGAGAGAAATTAACGCAGAACCAAGAATTGCAAGTGAGTCAGGATCCTCCAGAGAATTTTTATGGTGAAGGGTCAAAGATAGACCCTTAATGGACTCACACCGACTCCTTTCTCAAGAGACACTCGGAAGACCGAAGTCTCCTCCTCTCTTCCCCAACATGCAATCACTCATCCCCGAAACAACAACAAGTATTCACCAAAGTATTTTCAAAAACAGCACTAGTAGGGAAGCAAACCTATAGCTAAAAGCATGTGAGTATATGGAAGTAAAGACCCAAAAATAAAACCAACTAAAACAATGCATGATCAAAAGAAAACAAAATCTATAAATTGAAAATATGCTAAAAATGCATGACCTAAACTAAGAGTAGAGTTACCTCAGCACAATCACTCCATGGGGTCATGGTCACCCCTTCCATCGCCATAATCCGGATGAACTCCGGCATCATCCATCAAGCTCAAGTCTATCATCCCCTGCTCCAAGGTATTAAAATCCAAGGGCCCATTGTACCAGGGGTCTGATGTGCTACCTCCCCTCCAATGGAGGTCAAGATCCCTGTGTTGGCGATCTTGCCTCAAAAACATCCGCCCGAAAGCGGCCTCCATCCAAGCAGGAGAAGGGTCAGCACGTGGTGAAGTAACCACCTCATTCACCACCTCAACATCCTCTGCTTCCTCCTCTTCTTCTTCCTCTTCTTCTTCATCTTCCCCCGCTGGCTCCTCAGGATCCTCTTCCTCTTCATCCTCTTGAGGCATCCTTGCAGTCCATTCCTTATAAAGTTGAGTGATCCTCTCCTTACTGAGCAGAGGTGCCACAGGCAACCTCTTCTCAATAACATGGACTGGCCTCCTAGCTCTGTCCCTCACCGCATGAATCAAAGAGCAAATCAAGTGAGGAAAGATGGGCCGATGCTTGTCTTTACTCCTGTTGTAGAGGGAATAAATCCGACCAGCAATGATGGTGGCCACGTCCATAGGATGGCCTCTCACGATGCAATAGATAGCAACCAATGTAACCTCTCTAACTTCAGATTTGTTAGAGCTAGGGATGAGGGAATCCTGCAAAAACTCAGCCCAAACTCTAGCCAGCGGTGTCATATCCTTCCTCCTCACAAAAATAATCTCATCATCAACTGCTTCCCAGTCCCGCCCAGGCCTAACAATCACTGCCTTCATGTCTTCCAAGATCTCCGGTGACTTCTCCTTTAAGAGCTCATGATAAGTGTCCTTCTCGGGGAAAAGCTCCTTCTCTTGGTCCTCCGTGAGGAGACCAAGATGCCTGCGAATGACTGCTGGATTGTAGTGAATCACATCTCCCCTGAACCAAGATGAATTCACCGGTGGCCTGGACCTGTCCTCTTGATTGTCACAGTAGGTGTTCGCGTAGAACTCCCTAACCATGACTTCACAAGCAAACGGAATGGGGTTGACCCAATTCTTCCACCTCCTAATCTCCATGGCTTCTTGCATGCCCAAGAGGTCTCTTCTTCCCTCCCGATACAAAACTCCCCGCTCCTTCACACACTCCTTGTGTGCTAGGTGAGGTCGGTAAAACTCCTCCTTAACCGCTGATAGGAAGCGGGAGCGATCAAAACTCCGGGAGGTGGAGGAAGAAGTTGCAGCTCTTGTGTTGGTTCTTGCTCTTTTCACAAGCATCTGCAAAGTTGTTAGCCCATACACAAGCCACAAATGTTAGAAATGTTAGTTCAAAAATAAAAATAAAAATAAAAGAAGAAAAAACTTTGTACAAAAGCAAAAATAAAGAACAACCTAAGAGCACCCAACAAGTTTCTTAGTGATTTTGGCAAAGAGAGAAAAACTACCACAAGCACTTGCCAAAAATCGACTAAGAGAACCCATTGAGGCATTCTATCTAACACCTTGTAAGCAAAAGCTAAACTAAACTAATCCACAAAATCCTAACTACCCAATCCTCACAAATTTACAACCCCTTTCTAATTAAACACAAAATCAACCACCAATGAGTACATACAACCCAAACCCAACTTGCATTAACACAAATCACTCACCCAAATACCCTTGTAAACATGCATTGCAAATCCCATGAACAAAAATGAAGGAAAGTGAAAGTTGGAACTTACCTTGACTTGAGAGTGAGTGGGTGCAAGTGAAAGGAACTTGAAACAATGCAGAACTTGGAAGCAAATGGGAGAGCTAAAGTGTGTGCAAGTGAGAAATGAGAAGTGGAAATGGGGTTTGGAGAGAGTGGGGTGCGTTTTTTATGAAGGAATGGGAGTAAAGAGTGGGAAAATGAAAAGGTTGGGGTTTTAAAACCCAAAATGTAAGCAAAAACACGTACAGGAGCGCTCGAGCGCTCGAGGGGAACGCTCAGGCGCTCAACCCAGTTTTTTCACAAAAATTTTACTATTTTTCCTTTTTTTTTTGAAATAAACACCTAAAATACTACAAAATTAAAAAATAGTAAATAATAAAATTAAAAGAATGGGTTGTCTCTCATTTAGCCCTAGGTTATAGTCCTAGGTGGACTCTCCTTCCGATGGTGTTAGGAAGGAAATTCCTTTCCATTGAATAACTTACCACAAGTGCAAGGAAGAAACCTTGCACAAAACCTCTGGAGTAAATCCTCCCATGAAGCAATGTCCTCTTGCACATCAAACCAAGCTCTAGCCTCCCTTGTCAAAGAATGAGGGACGAGTTTAATCTTCACTTCATCACTTGAAACGCCCTCAATCTTAGCAAGGGTGCTAGCTTGGGTAAACTTCACCATATGAGCATGTAAGTTCTCATACTTGGACCCCCCATACTTGTTACCATTAACAAGCTTGATGAGAGCCGGATGGAACTCATCAATTTGGGCATTAACTTTGGGGATCTCTTCCGGAACCTTCGACCTGCTTCTAATCACATCACAGACAAAGTCATTGTCATGGTTAGTCTCAATCATAGGATTAAAAACAGAAAATCGTACCTTTTCCTTACCAACACGGAGAATGAGGTGACCCTTGTCAACGTCAATCTTAGCTCTACCAGTAGCTAAGAAAGGTCGACCAAGAATGAGAGGAATCTTCTCATCCTCCTCCATATCAAGCACAACAAAATCCACGGGGAACACATACTTGTCCACCCGCACCATTACATCCTCCACAATCCCATATGGAGTCTTAAGGGATCGATCCGCCATTTGCAAGGAAAGCATGGTTGGAGTAACCTCTCCTAGGTTAAGCCTCTCAAACATGGTGAGCGGCATCAAATTGATGCTCGCTCCAAGATCACACAAGGCTTCCACATCCGCCATGCCTTCAATTTCCACCGGAATAGTGAAACTTCCGGGGTCCCTTCTTTTCTTCGGCATCTTCCGCTGCAAAATGGCACTACATTCCTCCGTCATCAACACGTCTCATCTACTCCCTTCAACCTTCTTCTCTTATGCAGAATATCCTTCATAAACTTAGCATATATAGGCATTTGTTCCAAAGCATCGGCAAACGAAATACTAATGTGGAGCTTTTTGAAAACATCAACAAACTTTGAAAACTTTTTATCTAAGCTCTTCTTAGCCAATGCTTTAGGGAACGGAACCTTGCTAGTTTCAGGAGTACGCTCAACTTCCTCTCTCACCTTAATAGGTACAACTACTTCTCCTCCCACTATCTCCTCTCTCTTTTCTCCCTCTGTTTTTTTCTTCAATTCATTCATCACTCTCCCACTTCTAGTGGCTACAACAGAGGCATTCTCTTGCTTAGGATTGGGGATAGTGTCGGAGGGAAAGTTACCTTGAGGTCTCTCGGCTATTTGCTTGGCCAGCTGGCCAAATTGATTCTCAAGATTCTTGATAGCCGCCTCTTGATTCTTGTAATTATTCTCCGTCCGGTTGATGAAAGTTTCCACCAACTCTTCTAAGCTCTTCTTGGAACCACTACTTTCACCTTCTCCTCGCTCTTGAGGTTGTCTTGAGCTTTGGCCTTGAAATCCTTGGCTAGGAAATTGTCTTCGAAAGCCATTTCCTTGCCCATTATTACCTTGCCTCCAAGAAAAATTAGGGTGATTCCTCCATCCTGGATTGTAAGTATTTGAAAATGGGTCATTCCGAGCTTGACCCATAACCTTCACTTCCTCCTCCGGTCTAGTCTCTGCATTCTTCGCTGTCATGTGGCCCTCCACAAGTCACGCACTCCACCTTGGCAACTCGACCACCAATCTTGGTAGTCTTCATTTGATTTTGAATCTCATTCATTTGCTTGGAGAGTTGCTTGTTGGAGGCCATAAGTTGTTCATAAGCTTAGCCACTTACTTCTTTACTTTCGGTCGTCCGAAATTCTTCCTTAACTCGGTACATCTCTGCCATTTCAAAGTAAATGTTCAACCTATCCTCCTGATCTTCCCTCATGATTCAAAACTCAACTTGATCGCTTGATAACTCCTAGACGAAATCTTGCGTTGGAATCGAATAGTCCATTAACGTCACACCCAACTCCGTAACTATCATCACTTGCACCATGAAATCAAACTTCTACTTAGTCACTATTCGAATTTAGAACTCGACTTATGTCCTTATTTCTTGTCCTTCACTTATCTTATCCCCTTCAACATCAATTTATCAACAACTTATAAGATAATCCTCCTCCTAACATCTAACAATCCGTTATTACCGTATTCTTCCTCAAAACTTCCCTCACTCAAACCTATTTACACTTACTAAAATCCCTAACACTTCGCACAAATCGAGACTTATCCTCTAGTAGATTACATCATAACTATATCTCAAGGGATTTAACTAGCCATTTTATCATCCAATCCTACAACATTCTGAGATTTAACTGTTATCGTGACCGCTAACACCACTAAATCTCTTATGTGTACATGAATCTCAGCTCACTAGGTCAACCTTAGCCCTAGGATTCTCATTCAACTTTGGTAAAATTCACTTGTTACCCGTAGTATGCATCATCAAAATCCATAACAAAGTCCCATTGACTCTTAAACTCTACGAAACTCATCAAAATATAACAACCTCAGGTATTCATCTTAATACTAACACCTTCCTTTTTGTGACTCAATCACCATCTCGTCAATCAACTTCTTAATTGTAAGATCAAGATTTGGTCATGTGGTACAACTCTATGTTTTGATGATAACAAGTATTTATTTGTGGATGAACAATTATGATACTCTAACATTTGTCTTGAGTGTTTTGACAAACAGGTTCTGATTCTGACACCAGAAGATATATTCATCAGAAGATCAGAGGATCTGAGGATCAGAGGATCTGAGGATCTGAGGATCTGAAGATCTGAAGATCAGAGGATCTGAGGATCAGAGGATCTGAGGATCAGAAGATCTGAAGATCAGAGGATCTGAAGATCAGAAGATCTGAAGATCAGAGGATCAGAGGATCTGAAGATCTGAAGATCAGAGGATCTGAGGATCAGAGGATCTGAGGATCATAGGATCTGAAGATCAGAGGATCTGAAGATCAGAAGATCTGAGGATCAGAAGATCTGAGGATCAGAAGATCTGAGGACCAGAGGCTCTGAAGGTCCAGAAGCTCTGAAGGTCTAGAAGCAGAAGTTACGAAGGTCAGAGGATCCAAGCTTCCCTCTTACTCTGATCACCAAGCTTCACAAGTTCCAACACGAAGCATTCCTCTGATCAGAAGTCATTGGTTAAAGGCAAATGTCTCTATCAAGAAGTACAAGAGCAGTGTACTATTATGAAAAGCCTACCTACCAAGGTTCAGCCACAGTAGGTTCTGGAAGTTCCAGAAATGCCCTCCAACGGTCATATTCTCTCAACAGAAATATCCTTTGCACCTTGGACTATTTAAGGCTGAAGAAAAGAAGAAAGCTAGGAGAGAGAAATCAAGAGCTGCAATACAAGAAAAGATTCAAGCCTCTACTTTCTTCATCTGTTCTTATTTAGTTTACACTCAGCTTATTTAGAAGCAAACCTTTGTAAACACCAACCTCAAACAGTTGTTTGATTTTCCTTAAGGGACCGGGTAGGTCAGTATCCTTAAGAAGACTAAGAGAGTGAATCTTAGTGGTGATTCCTTTAGGAGATCAAGGTTGATCGGATCCTAGAGAAGACTAAGAGAGTGAATCTTAGTGTGAGCTAAGTCAGTGTATTGTTAGTCACTTGTAGGTTTCAAGTGCAGTTGTAACAATTATCTGATTAGTGGATTGCCTTCATTCTAAGAAGGAAGAAATCACCTTAACGGGTAGACTGGATTAGCTTGAGGGATTTATCAAGTGAACCAGGATAAAATACTTGTGTGCTTCTCTCTTCTCTCTATCTTTATCCGCTGCACCTTCTATCTCAGAGAAACCGAAAAGATTTACTTTAAATCTTAAGGGGAAAGTTTTTATATTCAAAACTCTATTCCCCCCCCCTTCTAGTCGTTTTTCACACCTTCAATTGGTATCAGAGCGCAAGTTCTGATTACCACACTTAACAGTGTTCAGTAGATCCGGGCCAGTGTGAAAAACTCATGGATTCCACCACTACTACAAGCAAATATCAATACAGTGCAAGACCACTGTTGGTCAATTCGCAAGTGTACGAATACCTCCGGGTTTTAAAATATCGAACCACAGGGATTGTGAGTGAGAATTGTTGACTTAAGCCTAGAGTTTGCAAGTTCTTAAAACAGTAAAATTCAGAAATTGGTTTTGGTTGATTGTGAGTAAAGTTTTGCAAAAGAGCAATGTTGAAAATGATGTAAATAACAATGATGGAAAATTGCCTTGGGTTTTTTATCATCTAGTCCATTTTAGTCCACCTATCCTATGCATGTGAATCCTTGATTACACTCTTGTTGATATAGCCTATGTACTTACTAGTTGATTCCTCACAAAAGTAATTCTCTCAAATTGAAAGATAAGCCCAATTCCTTGTGTACTTAAACATTCATAAGAGGTATGATAGCATGGTTATTCAGGCCAACAAAACCCTACCCTCACTCTATTCCTAGAAGCAAGTATAGAAGGATCTATTCCAATTCATGTCCCTAAATCATAACAAATTTCCATTTGGTTATAATCTAGCCTATAGCAAAGGTGCACCAAAGCTAAACATGCAATAAGGAATTGAAATACAAGATTGAATCAAGACTCATGCATAGAGATAGGATTTATAAACTAAAATTTCATAGAATCTCTTAACCCAAAGCAAAAAGAGAACTAGCCACTCATGGCTAGTGAATTCATAAAGGAAATGTAAAGAAAACCTGAGAAGAAATACAAGTTGGAAGCCTCCCTTGGTCCCAAAGTTCTCCTCAGCTCTCAAACTTGATCAAAAATGAGTAAAATGTCAGAATGTCTCAAAGAAATTGGCCTAAGCCTTATTTATAGGCTGAAACTAACGAAACTGGGCGCTCAGGCGCCAATTCAGAGCGCCTAAGCGCCAATTGCATGTTGAAAAACATGCTCTCTGACCCTATTGGCGCCTAGGCGCCCACTCCCAGCGCCTAGGCGCTCAAGCTCGCCTGAAAATGACTTTTTGGCTTCTGAAACTCCTCTTTTCAATTCTCTTTAAGTTCTTCATCAATTCCATGCTCCTTGGCCTTCTTTCTCCTTCAGTTTCTGCACTCCAAACCTAACCAACAAGACAAGGAAGATTCTAGAAGCTCCAAGAGCTCATTAGCACAAGAAGTCCTTCATAAAACACAACAAAACCATGCAAGTCCTAAACTTTACTTAAAATGCAAGAAAACTACCTAAAAAACTACCAAATTACCAAAACGAAATAAAAACTAAAGAAAAGAATAAAAATGCATGAGAATGCATGAAACACTACATGAGACTCAACAAAAAGACTCAAAACAACCAAAGAAATGACCCTAAAAACACTACTAAAATAGGGTCATCACACCACTATACTCAACGGCAGCTCGTCCTCGAGCGTAAATAACACTCGCTTGCCCTCAAGCGCAAGAAATGCTCCCACACAAGTGCTCTCAACAAGGAATACTTCACAAAAACAGGGGGACAAAGTAATCACAGCTAGTTCCAAGAGAAAGACCCAACAACCTACTTCATGCATCTTTTGAAAAGAGAAGAGTGTAGAGTCCATTCATGAGAAGCATATAGATCTACAAATCCTAGGATGAGATTTTCATTTAGTGCACTGAGCACACAAGCAAGTTCATAGGTCCTGAATGTCATTCACTCAATAGCAACAAAGATCAAACATGCAAATATTCAAAGAGACTTCCAAAAGGGTTGAAACATTGGCTAGGTAAAGTATGATGGTGGTTGGTCCCTAAAGGAAAACTAGGCTTTCAAGCACATTGAGTGTGGTCCTCTTCTGTTAACCCCGGAGCTTACAACACCCTTTTTTTACACAAGTCTCTTGCACCCCTTTTCAAACTCTTCTTTTCTTTTTTTCCAACTCCAACTTTTGTTTAGGAGTTCTTTTTCTTCCTTCTTTTTTTACTGTTTTTTTTCTTTTTTTTCTTTTTGGGGCAAGAGACTATTTCTCATTTTTTTCAGCTCCATACAACACAACAAGTACCATCACTCCCCCAATATTCTAACAAAACATCCATCCCAACTTTTGGCTACAAAAAGATTCTCCAATTAAACTCAAATGGGACAACTAAGGGCAATGTTCAACCACAAACTCAGAATCTCAAGAAATCCTATAAGTCTCGAGAATAAAACAGAAATCACTAAGCATGCTATGAGTGAAATAAACGCAGAACCAAGAATTGCAAGTGAGTCAGGATCCTCCAGAGAATTTTTATGGTGAAGGGTCGAAGATAGACCCTTAATGGACTCACCTCGACTCCTTTCTCAAGAAACACTCGGAAGATCGAAGTCTCCTCCTCTCTTCCCCAACATGCAATCACTCATCCCCAAAACAACAACAAGTATTCACGAAAGCATTTTCAAAAACAGCACAAGTAGGGAAGCAAAACTATAGCTAAAAGCATGTGAGTATAGGGAAGTAAAAGACCCAAAAACAAAAACAAAACCAGCTAAAACAATGCATGATCAAAAAGAAAACAACATCTACAAATTAAAAATATGCTAACAATGCATGATCTAAACTAAGAGTAGAGTTACCTCAACAAAGTTACTCCATGGGGTCATGATCACCCCTTCCATCGCCATAATCCGGATGAACACCGACATCATGCATCAAGCTCAAGTCTATCATCCCCTGCTCCAAGGTATTAAAATCCAAGGGCCCATTGTACCTGGGGTCTGATGTGCTACCTCCCCTCCAATGGAGGTCAAGATCCCTGTGTAGGCGATCTTGCCTCAAAAACATCCGCCCGAAAGCGGCCTCCATCCAAGCAGGAGAAGGGTCAGCACGTGGTGGAGTAACCACCTCATTCACCACCTCAACATCCTCTGCTTCCTCCTCTTCTTCTTCCTCTTCTTCTTCATCTTCTCCCGCTGGCTCCTCAGGATCCTCTTCCTCTTCATCCTCTTGAGGCATCCTTGCTGTCCATTCCTTATAAAGTTGAGCGATCCTCTCCTTACTGAGCAGAGGTGCCACAGGCAACCTCTTCTCAATAACATGGACTGGCCTCCTAGCTCTGTCCCTCACCGCATGAATCAAAGAGCAAATCAAGTGAGGAAAGATGGGCCGATGCTTGTCTTTACTCCTGTTGTAGAGGGAATAAATCCGACCAGCAATGATGGTGGCCACGTCCATAGGATGGCCTCTCACGATGCAATAGATAGCAACCAATGTAACCTCTCTAACTTCAGATTTGTTAGAGCTAGGAATGAGGGAATCCTGCAAAAACTCAGCCCAAACTCTAGCCAGCGGTGTCATATCCTTCCTTCTCACAAAAATGATCTCATCATCAACTGCTTCCCAGTCCCGCCCAGGCCTAACAATCACTGCCTTCATGTCTTCCAAGATCTCCGGTGACCTCTCCTTTAAGAGCTCATGATAAGTGGCCTTCTCGGGGAAAAGCTCCTTTTCTTGGTCCTCCGTGAGGAGACCAAGATGCCTGCGAATGACTGCTAGATTGTAGTCAATCACATCTCCCCTGAACCAAGATGAATTCACCGGTGGCCTGGACCTGTCCTCTTGATTTTCACAGTAGGTGTTCGCGTAGAACTCCCTAACCATGACTTCACAAGCAAACGGAATGGGGTTGACCCAATTCTTCCACCTCCTAATCTCCATGGCTTCTTGCATGCCCAAGAGGTCTCTCCTTCCCTCCCGATACAAAACTCCCCGCTCCTTCACACACTCCTTGTGTGCTAGGTGAGCTCGGTAAAACTCCTCCTTAATCGCTGATAGGAAGCGGGAGCGATCAAAACTCCGGGAGGTGGAGGAAGAAGCTGCAGCTCTTGTGTTGGTTCTTGTTCTTTTCACAGGCATCTGCAAAGTTGTTAGCCCATACACAAGCCACAAACGTTAGAAATGATAGTCCAAAAAAAATAAGAAGAAAAGAAATAAGAAACTTTGTACAAAAACAAAAATAGGACAACCTAAGAGCACCCAACAAGTTTCTTAGTGATTTTGGCAAAGAGAGAAAAACTGCCACAAGCACTTGCCAAAAATCGACTAAGAGAACCCATTGAGGCATTCTATCAAACACCTTATAAGCAAAAGCTAAACTAAACTAATCCACAAAATCCTAACTTCCCATTCCTCACAAATTTACAACCCCTTTCTAATTAAGCACAAAATCAACCCATAAAGAACAAATACAACCCAAACCCAACTTGCACTAACACAAATTCATTCACCCTTACCCAAAAGAAGCATGCATTGCAAAACTCAGGAACTATGATGAAGGAAAGTGGAAAATGGAACTTACCTTGACTTGAGAGTGAGTGGGAGCAAGTGGAATGGACTTGATGCAATGCAGAACTTTGAAGTAAAAGGAAGAGCTAATGTGTGTGCAAGTGAGAAATGAAAAGTGGAAATGGGGTATGGAGAGAGTAGGTGCGTTTTTTATGGGAGAATGGGAGTTAAGAGTGGGAAAATGAAAGGTTGGGGTTTTAAAACCCAAAATCTGGCAGAAACAACGTACAGGAGCGCTCGAGCGCTCGAGGGGAACGCTCAGGCGCTCGTGCCAGACATAGAGGCAGTGCCTCTGCCACTAATTGGCGTCTAGGCGCTCCTGAATTGGCGCCTAGGCGCTCAACCCAGTTTTTTCACAAAAATTTTTACTTTTTTCCTTTTTTTTTTTGAAATTAAACACCTAAAATACTACAAAATTAAAAGATAGGAAAAAACAAAATAAAAAGAATGGGTTGTCTCCCATTTAGCCCTAGGTTATAGTCCTAGGTGGACTCTCCTTCCGATGGTGTTAGGAAGGAAATTCCTTTCCATTGATTAACTTACCACAAGTGCAAGGAAGAAGCCTTGCACAAAACCTCTGGAGTAAATCCTCCCATGAGGCTATGTCCTCTTGCTCATCAAACCAAGCTCTAGCCTCCCTCGTCAAAGAATGAGGGAAGAGTTTAATCTTCACTCCATCACTTGAAACACCCTCAATCTTAGCAAGGGTGCTAGCTTGGGTAAACTTCACCATATGAGCATGCAAGTTCTCATACTTGGATCCCCCATACTTGTTACCATTAACAAGCTTGATGAGAGCCGGATGGAACTCATCAATTTGGGCATTAACTTTGGGGATCTCTTCTGAAACCTTCGACCTGCTTCTAATCACATCACAGACAAAGTCATTGTCATGGTTAGTCTCAATCATAGGATTAAAAACAGAAAACCGTACCTTTTCCTTACCAACACGGAGAATGAGGTGACCCTTGTCAACATCAATCTTAGCTCTACCAGTAGCTAAGAAAGGTCGACCAAGAATGAGAGGAATATTCTCATCCTCCTCCATATCAAGCACAACCAAGTCCACGGGGAACACATACTTGTCCACCCGCACCATTACATCCTCCACAATCCCATATGGAGTCTTGAGGGATCGATCCGCCATTTGCAAGGAGAGCATGGTTGGGGTAACTTCTCCTAGGTTAAGCCTCTCAAACATGGTGAGTGGCATCAAATTGATGCTCGCTCCAAGATCACACAAGGCTTCCACATCCGCCATGCCTTCAATTTCTACCGGAATGGTAAAACTTCCGGGGTCATTTCTTTTCTCAGGCATCTTCCGATGCAAAATGGCACTACATTCCTCCGTCATCAACACCGTCTCATCTACTCCCTTCAATCTTCTTCTCTTATGCAAAATATCCTTCATAAACTTAGCATAAATAGGCATTTGTTCCAAAGCATCGGCAAAAGGAATACTAATGTGGAGCTTTTTGAAAACGTCAACAAATTTTGAAAACTTTTTATCTAAGCTCTTCTTAGCCAATGCTTTAGGGAACGGAACCTTGCTAGTTTCAGGAGTAAGATCAACTTCCTCTCTGACCTTAATAGGTACAACTACTTCTCCTTCCACTCTATCCTCTCTCTTTTCTCCCTCTGTTTTTTTCATCAACTTACTCATCACTCTCCCACTTCTAGTGGCTACAACAGAGGCATTTTCTTGCTTAGGATTGGGGATAGTGTCGGAAGGAAATTTACCTTGAGGTCTCTCGGCTATTTGCTTGGCCAGCTGGCCAAATTGATTCTCAAGATTCTTGATAGCCGCCTCTTGATTCTTGTAATTGTTCTCCGTCCGGTTGATGAAAGTTTCCACCAACTCTTCTAAGCTCTTCTTGGAACCACTACCTTCACCTTCTCCTCGCTCTTGAGGTTGTCTTGAGCTTTGGCCTTGAAATCCTTGGCTAGGAAATTGTCTTTGAAAGCCATTTCCTTGCCCACTACTACCTTGCCTCCACGAGAAGTTAGGGTGATTCCTCCATCCTGGATTGTAAGTATTTGAAAATGGGTCATTCCGAACTTGACCCATAGCCTTCACTTCCTCCTCCGGTCTAGTCTCTGTGCATTCTTCGCTGTCATGTGGCCCTCCGCAAGTCACACACTCCACCTTGCCAACTCGACTACCAATCTTGGTAGTCTTCATTTGATTTTGAGAGTTGCTTGTTGGAGGCCATAAGTTGATCATAAGCTTCAACCTCAAGGACTCCTCTTCGGGCTTGGCGATCATTACTAGAGTTCATGGCCCTTATAGCCATCTTTTCAATCAAATCATACCCCACTTGTGGAAGTAAGGCATCAAACTCTCCACTTGAAGCCGCATCCAAACCAAACCTCGAAGAATATTGGAGACCATCATAGAACTTTGCTACTTGCTCAGCTTGAGTAAGGTTATGTTGAGGACTCCTCCTCAAGAGCTTCTTGAACCTCTCCCAAGCTTCATAGAGATTCTCATCGGTGGATTGGGTAAAAGTCATGATGTCATTCTTGAGCTTTCTCAAGAGGGCTCTTGGAACAAACCTTGTGGTGAACTTCTCAGCCAAGTCTTCCCAAGATGTAATGCTACCACTCTTCAGCAGTATCCCCCAATGAAAAAGGGAACAAACTCAAACGGATTGTGTCCGCTGAAACATTCTGAACTCTGTAGGTGTTGCAATTGTGGATAAACCGCTCAATGTGTGCATGAGGATCTTCAAGAGCACCTCCACTATACTGATTTTGGCTCACCAAGTTGATGAATGCCGGCCTCAGCTCAAAATTTCCCGTGCCATCGGGGGAAACTATGCTGCCCGGATAATCGTAGCTCATGGCAGCCGAGGTGAGGTCTCTAAGAGAACGATTGGCATTCTCCAATTCTTGCTCTTGAAGTCTTTGAGCAAGAGCCTCATTCACTCTTTCTTCAATGTGGGCTTGCATCTCCTCTTCCGTCATTTGGGCAGCCATGGCTTCAAGCCTTTGCTGGGCTCGATGACGGCGAAGAGTACGTTCAGGCTCCGGATCAAACAGCAATGGATCCGTGCCAAGCCTACTGTGCATAAACTGAAATCACAAAAACAGAGAAAAGGTTAGTAACACCTATTCAATGCAATGCTTAATAAAACAAACAAATACACTCTTTAACTTAAACCGAAAACCACAAACAATCCCCGGCAACGGCGCCAAAAACTTGTTGGTCAATTCGCAAGTGTACGAATACCTCCGGGTTTTAAAATATCGAACCACAGGGATTGTGAGTGAGAATTTTTGACTTAAGCCTAGAGTTTGCAAGTTCTTAAAACAGTAAAATTCAGAAATTGGTTTTGGTTGATTGTGAGAAAAGTTTTGCAAAAGAGCAATGTTGAAAATGATGTAAATAACAATGATGGAAAATTGCCTTGGGTTTTTGATCATCTAGTCTATTTTAGTCCACCTATCCTATGCATGTGAATCCTTGATTACACTCTTGTTGATATAGCCTATGTACTTACTAGTTGATTCCTCACAAAAGTAATTCTCTCAAATTGAAAGATAAGCCCAATTCCTTGTGTACTTAAACATTCATAAGAGGTATGATAGCATGGTTATTCAGGCCAACAAAACCCTACCCTCACTCTATTCCTAGAAGCAAGTATAGAAGGATCTATTCCAATTCATGTCCCTAAATCATAACAAATTTCCATTTGGTTATAATCTAGCCTATAGCAAAGGTGCACCAAAGCTAAACATGCAATAAGGAATTGAAATACAAGATTGAATCAAGACGCATGCATAGAGATAGGATTTATAAACTAAAATTTCATAGAATCTCTTAACCCAAAGCAAAAAGAGAACTAGCCACTCATGGCTAGTGAATTCATAAAGGAAATGTAAAGAAAACCTGAGAAGAAATACAAGTTGGAGGCCTCCCTTGGCCCCAAAGTTCTCCTCAGCTCTCAAACTTGATCAAAAATGAGTAAAATGTCAGAATGTCTCAAAGAAATTGGCCTAAGCCTTATTTATAGGCTGAAACAAACGAAACTGGGCGCTCAGGCGCCAATTCAGAGTGCCTGAGCGCCAATTGCATGTTGAAAAACATGCTCTCTAACCCTATTGGCGCCTAGGCGCCCACTCCCAGCGCCTAGGCGCTCAAGCTCGCCTGAAAATGACTTTTTGGCTTCTGAAACTCCTCTTTTCAATTCTCTTTAAGTTCTTCATCAATTCCATGCTCCTTGGCCTTCTTTCTCCTTCAGTTTCTGCACTCCAAACCTAACCAACAAGACAAGGAAGATTCTAGAAGCTCCAAGAGCTCATTAGCACAAGAAGTCCTTCAGAAAACACAACAAAACCATGCAAGTCCTAAACTTTACTTAAAATGCAAGAAAACTACCTAAAAGACTACCAAATTACCAAAACGAAATAAAAACTAAAGAAAAGAATAAAAATGCATGAGCATGCATGAAACACTACATGAGACTCAACAAAAAGACTCAAAACAACCAAAGAAATGACCCTAAAAACACTACTAAAATAGGGTCATCAACCACCTATCTTTGATGGTCAGAGATTTGATTTTTGGAAAGATAGAATAAAAAGCTTCTTTCTTGGCTTTGATCCTGATCTCTGGGATTTTGTTGTTGATGGCTACACCCCTCCTAATGATGAACATGGTGTAAAGATCCCAAGGGAGAAGATGAGTGAAGATCAAAAGAAGGAGTTCAGAGATTATTGTAAGATCAAAGTTTTGATCTAGTAGTACAACTCTATGTTTTGATGATTACAAGTTAACCTTTTGATATGAACAATTGTGGTACTCTAACGTGTTTTTCTGAGTGTGCTATTTACAGGCTCTGACCTCAACTCAATCTCACACAAATCAGAAGCACTGTGTATAAAGAGCTACCCAAGCAACACTTTCGCATTCACCATGTTCAGTATGAACAGTGGAAAAGCTTCAGAAGTTCTGAAGTTATACAAACTCTGATGTGGACTCAGTCACGAGAAGCTCTGAAGATCCAGAAAGTCTGATAACCAAGAAACACTGAAGGCTCAGATGTTCTGATGGTGTAGAAGACTCTGAAGATCCAGAAGCTGATTAGTGAAGTTCTGATGTCCAGAAGCAAGATACTCTGAAGACCATGTTCTTCCCTCTGAGTTCAGAATCAGAAGAAACGATGGTCAGAGGATCTGGGCTTTCCCTCTGACTCTGATCAACCGGCTTCACAAGTTCCAATATGAAGCATTCCCCTGATCAGAAGTCTCCTAGGTTTAAAGGTCGCGTCGCTATCCAAGTACAAAAGCAACTGTACCTTCCTGACGACCTACCTAACGTTCTCAGCCACAGCAGAAGCTGGATTTTCCAGAACTGCCCTCCAACGGTAGCATTTCCCATGCATCGCTCAACCCTAATCCTTGGAGTATATAAAGAGGCTGAAAACTGAAAGAAACGGCTAGAAGAAGAAGCATTCACATACGCAAGACATATTCAACATCTTCTAAGTTTTCTTTCATCTGAAATTCATTGAGTTTACTATTAGCTTTTTAGAAGCAAATCTCTTGTAAACAATTCTTTGATAAACAGTTTGTTTAGTTCCTTTAGGAGATCAAGGTTGATCGGATCCTAGAGAAGACTAAGAGAGTGAATCTTAGTGTGAGCTAAGTCAGTGTAATTGTTAGTCACTTGTAGGTTTCAAGTGCAGTTGTAACTCTTACCTGATTAGTGGATTGCCTTCATTCTAAGAAGGAAGAAATCACCTTAACGGGTGGACTGGAGTAGCTTGAGTGAATTATCAAGTGAACCAGGATAAAATCCTTGTGTGCTTTTCTATCTCTTATCTTTAGCACTTAAGTTCTCGAAAGATTTGTCAAAATCTTTAAGGTGGAAGTTTTATACTGAAAACGTTATTCAAACCCCCCCCCCCCTTTCTACCGTTTTTCATACCTTCAATTGGTATCAGAGCGCAAGTTCTGATTACCACACCTAACAGTGTTCAGTGATCCGGGCCGGTGTGAAAAACAATGGCTGCCACCACCAGTGAAACTCAAAGAGATGGTTACAATGCAAAGCCTCCTATGTTCGACGGTCAAAGGTTCGAATACTGGAAAGATAGACTGGAAAGTTTCTTTCTGGGTTTCGATGCAGATCTCTGGGGTATTATTGTGGATGGCTACGAGCGTCCAGTTGATGCAGATGGCAAGAAGATCCCAAGGTCAGAGATGACTGCAGATCAAAAGAAGCTGTACTCACAACATCACAAAGCAAGAGCAATTCTTCTAAGTGCTATTTCCTATGAAGAGTACCAGAAGATTACAGATCGTGAGTTTGCTAAAGGCATTTTCGAATCTCTGAAGATGTCTCATGAAGGAAACAAGAAAGTCAAAGAATCAAAGGCATTGTCTTTGATCCAAAAGTATGAATCCTTCATCATGGAGCCAAATGAGTCCATTGAAGAAATGTTCTCCAGATTTCAGTTGCTTGTAGCTGGCATACGACCTCTCAACAAGAGCTACACAACAAAAGATCATGTCATAAGGGTCATCAGGTGTCTTCCTGAAAGTTGGATGCCTTTGGTGACTTCAATAGAGCTCACGAGAGACGTTGAGAATATGAGTTTAGAAGAACTCATCAGCATTTTGAAATGCCATGAGCTGAAGCGCTCAGAGATGCAAGATCTGAGGAAAAAGTCCATAGCCTTGAAATCCAAATCTGAAAAGGCTAAGGTTGAGAAGTCAAAAGCTCTTCAAGCTGAAGAAGAGGAATCTGAAGAAGCATCAGAAGATTCTGATGAAGATGAGCTGACTCTGATCTCCAAGAGACTCAACCGCATCTGGAAGCACAGGCAGAGCAAGTACAAAGGCTCTGGAAAGGCAAAAGGAAAGTATGAGTCCTCAGGCCAGAAGAAGTCTTCAATCAAGGAAGTCACATGCTTTGAGTGCAAAGAATCAGGGCACTACAAAAGTGATTGTCCAAAGTTGAAGAAGGACAAGAAGCCAAAGAAGCATTTCAAGACAAAGAAGAGTCTGATGGTTACCTTTGATGAATCAGAGTCAGAGGATGTTGACTCTGATGGTGAAGTCCAAGGACTCATGGCTATTGTCAAAGACAAGGAAGCAGAGTCAAAGGAAGCTGTTGACTCTGACTCAGAATCAGAAGGAAATCCCGACTCAGACGATGAAAATGAGGTATTCGCTTCTTTCTCTACCTCTGAACTGAAACATGCATTGTCTGATATTATGGATAAGTATAACTCCTTATTGTCTAAGCATAAGAAGCTGAAAAAGAACTTATCTGCTGTCTCTAAGACTCCTTCTGAACATGAGAAAATTATTTCTGATTTGAAAAATGACAATCATGCCTTGATCAATTCTAACTCTGTGCTTAAGAATCAGATTGCTAAGTTAGAAGAAATTGTTGCCTGTGATGCCTCTGATTGTAGAAATGAATCTAAGTATGAAAAGTCTTTTCAAAGATTCCTAGCTAAAAGCGTGGATAGAAGCTTAATGGCTTCAATGATCTATGGCGTAAGCAGAAATGGAATGCATGGCATTGGCTATTCTAAACCAATTAGAAATGAGCCCTCTGTGTCTAAAGCTAAATCTTTATATGAATGCTTTGTTCCCTCTGGTACCATATTGCCTGATCCTGTACCTGCTAAAGTTGCTAAAAACCCTCTTAAAAAGGGATCTTTCTCTATGACTAAATATCATGCAAATATTCCTTTAAAATATCATGTTGAGACACCCAAGGTGATCAGAACCTCTGGGGTAACTAACAAAAGAGGACCCAGAAAGTGGGTACCTAAGGACAAGATTATCTATGTTGCAAATATCCTTGATAGCTCCACTGAAACACCAATCATGGTATCTGGACAGTGGATGCTCGCGTCACATGACGGGAGAAAAGCGTATGTTCCGAGAGCTGAAACTTAAGCCTGGAGGCGAAGTTGGCTTTGGAGGAAATGAAAAGGGTAAAATTGTTGGTACTGGTACTATTTGTGTAGATAGTAGTCCATGCATTGATAATGTGTTATTGGTAGACGGCTTAACACATAACTTATTGTCTATAAGTCAATTAGCTGACAAGGGTTATGATGTTATATTCAATCAAAAGTCCTGCCGGGCTGTAAGTCAAATCGATGGCTCTGTTCTGTTTAACAGCAAGAGGAAGAACAACATTTATAAGATCAGATTATCTGAGTTGGAGGCTCAGAATGTGAAGTGCCTTCTGTCTGTTAATGAAGAGCAGTGGGTATGGCATAGACGGTTAGGGCATGCCAGTATGAGAAAGATTTCTCAGCTGAGCAAGCTAAACCTTGTCAGGGGCTTACCCAATCTGAAGTTCGCTTCAGACGCTCTTTGTGAAGCATGTCAGAAAGGCAAATTCACAAAAGTCCCTTTCAAGGCAAAGAATGTTGTCTCAACCTCAAGGCCGTTAGAACTTCTGCATATCAACCTTTTTGGACCAGTGAAAACTGAGTCTATAGGTGGCAAGAGATATGGGATGGTTATCGTTGATGACTATAGCCGTTGGACATGGGTAAAGTTTCTAACCCACAAGGATGAGTCTCATGCTGTGTTCTCTACCTTCATTGCTCAAGTGCAAAACGAGAAGGCTTGTAGGATTGTGCGTGTCAGAAGTGACCATGGTGGAGAGTTTGAGAATGACAAGTTTGAGAGTCTATTTGATTCCTATGGAATTGCACATGATTTCTCTTGTCCCAGAACTCCTCAACAAAACGGTGTTGTTGAGAGGAAGAACAGAACTCTTCAGGAGATGGCTAGAACCATGCTCCAAGAAACTGGCATGGCTAAGCACTTTTGGGCAGAGGCAGTAAATACAGCATGTTACATTCAGAACAGAATCTCTGTGAGACCAATTCTGAATAAGACCCCTTATGAATTGTGGAAGAACATAAAACCCAACATTTCTTATTTTCATCCTTTTGGCTGTGTTTGTTATGTTCTCAATACTAAGGATAGATTGCATAAATTTGATGCTAAGTCTTCTAAGTGTCTATTACTCGGTTACTCTGAGAGATCTAAAGGTTTTAGATTTTATAATACTGATGCTAAGACTATTGAAGAATCTATTCATGTTAGATTTGATGATAAGCTTGACTCTGACCAGTCAAAGCTAGTTGAAAAGTTTGCAGATTTAAGCATTAATGTTTCTGACAAAGGCAAAGCTCCAGAGGAAGTTGAGCCAGAGGAAGATGAACCAGAGGAAGAAGCTGGTCCCTCAAACTCACAAACTCTGAAGAAGAGCAGAATCACTGCAGCTCACCCTAAGGAATTGATTCTGGGCAACAAAGACGAACCAGTCAGAACCAGATCTGCCTTCAGACCTTCTGAAGAGACCTTGCTCAGTCTGAAAGGATTGGTGTCCTTAATTGAACCCAAGTCCATAGATGAAGCTCTTCAGGACAAGGATTGGATTCTGGCCATGGAAGAAGAATTGAATCAATTTTCCAAGAACGATGTTTGGAGCTTAGTGAAGAAGCCTGAGAGTGTCCATGTTATTGGAACGAAATGGGTATTCAGAAACAAGCTGAATGAGAAAGGAGATGTAGTCAGAAACAAGGCAAGGCTAGTTGCTCAAGGCTACAGCCAGCAGGAAGGAATAGACTACACTGAAACATTTGCTCCAGTAGCAAGACTGGAGGCAATCAGACTGTTGATCTCTTTCTCAGTAAATCACAACATAGTTCTACATCAGATGGACGTGAAGAGTGCCTTCCTAAATGGTTATATCTCAGAGGAAGTCTATGTTCATCAACCCCCAGGTTTTGAAGATGAGAAGAAACCAGACCATGTGTTCAAATTGAAGAAATCACTCTACGGTCTGAAGCAAGCTCCCAGAGCATGGTATGAGAGACTCAGCTCATTCCTTCTGGAGAATGAGTTTGTAAGGGGTAAAGTAGATACAACTCTTTTTTGCAAGACTTATAAAGATGATATCTTAATTGTGCAAATTTATGTTGATGATATTATATTTGGTTCTGCTAATCAATGTCTATGCAAAGAATTTTCTGAGATGATGCAGGCTGAATTCGAGATGAGTATGATGGGAGAATTAAAGTACTTTCTGGGAATACAAGTTGATCAAACACCAGAAGGAACATATATCCATCAGAGCAAGTACACTAAAGAACTTCGGAAGAAGTTCAATATGCTGGAATCTACAGTGGCCAAGACTCCAATGCATCCTACATGCATTCTGGAGAAAGAAGATAAAAGTGGTAAAGTATGTCAGAAGCTCTATCGTGGCATGATAGGTTCACTTCTATACTTAACTGCATCTAGGCCAGACATATTATTTAGTGTTCACTTATGTGCTCGCTTCCAATCAGATCCAAGGGAAACCCACTTAACTGCTGTTAAGAGGATCCTAAGGTATCTGAAAGGCACCACTAACCTTGGCTTGATGTATAAGAAAACATCAGAGTATAAGCTTTCAGGTTATTGTGATGCTGATTATGCTGGAGATAGAACAGAGAGAAAAAGTACTTCTGGAAATTGTCAATTTCTGGGAAGCAATCTAGTCTCATGGGCAAGCAAGAGGCAATCAACCATTGCACTATCAACTGCAGAGGCAGAATATATCTCAGCAGCAATATGCAGCACTCAGATGCTCTGGATGAAACATCAGCTGGAGGATTATCAGATCCTTGAGAGCAATATCCCAATCTATTGTGATAACACTGCTGCAATCTCATTGAGTAAGAATCCTATCCTGCATTCAAGGGCAAAGCACATTGAGGTAAAGTATCACTTTATTAGAGATTATGTACAGAAGGGCGTACTTCTTCTGAAGTTTGTTGATACTGACCATCAATGGGCAGATATCTTTACAAAGCCCTTAGCAGAGGATAGATTTAATTTTATTCTGAAAAATCTAAACATGGACTTTTGTCCAGAGTGAAGATGGATCAGAACCTCTGACTATGATACTTCTTGATCAGAAGATGTCTAGTCCAGAAGGTAACTCAATCAGAGTGTGTGTACCCACTGGTACTGACTCTGAAGTTAAGACAACAACACGTGTGTCAGTATTTCTGATGCATAGTTCCTTGTGCCCGTGTGACAGTCTGTTATGATTGCGTGTAGATATGCTTCTCTCCTGTGTATGATTTGTATATTTTACTGTTACTATCTATCTTTAATTTTCAACCGTTGATCTTAAAGTGCTTTTTGAATCAACAACGGTTATTTGTCAAAACCCACTATACACACACGATCTCCATCACTTCCGGTTTTTACTCTCGCTCTCTCTGCTTTTCAAAACCGCTTATTCTCGATTTCTCTCTCGATCTCTCTTCATCTTTCAACCTTCATCTTCTACCTCAAACCTTCAACCGCTTCAAAAATGGTGAGACAAACAAGAAGATCTACTGCAGATGCACCTCAGTTCCCTCACATGGTAGTCGGTCTAGCAACGGGTCAACGGGGCCCTGAGAATCCGACATCAGATCAAGGTCAAGCTCAAGAGCAGAGTGTTCCAATTGCAGAACGGGGCTGTGCCGTTCACTGCGTATTTGCTCCTGAGGAACTCCAAGTCCTGGCAGAATGGAGATTCGACCTCGACAACCTGGCTGCAAATGGGTATGATCTTCGTCCTGAAGTCCAAGCTCAAGGTTGGGGAAATTACTTCAACAGACTTCGAGGACCGGTGTAAGAGAAACTGGTAAAGGAATTCTGGAAGCATGCCGACTGCGACGATACTCAGGTGGTATCGTACATTCTTGGAAGAAAGATTATCATCACGGAGAAGTCCTTCGTGAACTTGCTGGGAGCAGACACTGCTTTTGGGTATCGTTTCCAACTCACGGAATCGAAGCTGAAACCCAGCACCAAGAACACAATCAACGAGGCCCTGTACACCACTTTCAAACCGGGCAAGACGAGCTACAAGGTGATGGACCTTCATCCCAAGCTCAGGATCTGGCACAAAATCTTGCTCCACTGCATAAACCAGAGACCAAAGGGCAGTTCTCCAGACTACATCAACTTCAACCAGAAGGTGATGTTGTTCTTCATCCAAGACCAGAAGAAGATCTGCCTTCCCTACTTCCTGTTCTCCTACTTGAAGGAATGCATCCGGAAGTCTCGCACCACCGCCTCCATCAAGTCAGCAATCAAATATATCCCCTTTGGGAGACTGCTCTCAGACTTTCTCATTGAAAGCAACCTGGTGCAAGATCTGGTCAATGCTGGATGTGTAGAGGATCTGAGCACCATTGTCAGTGATGTCTTCACTGCAAATTCTCTGAAGAAGATGGGCTTGGTCCAGAAGAAGATTGCTCCTGCTCGTGAAGACACATCTTCTGAAATCAGAAGCAGAAGGATGCCTCTGACTGACTATCCTCTATGGACACAGGCAGACAATCCTGACGCCATCAGGTGCTATGTTGAAGACCTAAGGGCTCAAGGATTCGAAATTGATCTTGATGATTTCGTCAGCAGACTGCCGCCAGCTCCAGAGTTTCCTTCTCCTCCCAAGAAGAAAGCTCAGAGGAAGATGATACTGGATGAATCTTCTGAGGAATCCGATGTCCCTCTGGTCAAAAAGAAGAAGAGAAAGCCTGATGATGGTGATGATAGTGATAATGAGGATGGTCCTCCCAAGAAGAAGAAGAAGCAGGTCAGAATCGTGGTGAAGCCTACTCGGGTGGAACCAGCTGCTGAAGTGGTCAGAAGGACTGAACCTCCTGCCAGAGTGACTAGATCATCAGCACATTCAAGTAAGCCTGCACTTGCTTCTGATGATGATTTGAATTTATTTGATGCACTCCCTATTTCTGCCATGCTCAAACACTCCTCAAATCCCCTCACTCCTATTCCTGAATCCCAACCGGCTGCACAAACCACCTCTCCACCACATTCCCCAAGATCTTCATTCTTTCAACCTTCACCTACTGAAGCACCTCTCTGGAATTTGCTTCAGAACCAACCCTCTAGGTCAGAAGAACCAACCTCTCTCATTACCATCCTGTACGACCCATTATCTTCTGAACCCATCATCCATGAACAACCAGAGCCCAACCAAACAGAACCACAACCCAGAACGTCTGATCACTCTGTTCCCAGAGCATCAGCACGTCCTGCTGCCAGAACAACGGATACAGACTCTTCAACAGCTTTTACACCTGTATCCTTCCCAACCCATGTTGCTGATTCTTCTCCCTCCAATAACTCTGAATCCATTAGAAAATTCATGGAGGTCAGAAAAGAAAAGGTGTCTACCTTAGAGGAGTATTACCTCACTTGTCCAAGCCCTAGGAGATATCCTGGCCCTAGACCTGAACGTCTAGTTGACCCAGGTGAACCTATCTTGGCCAATCCTTTACAAGAGGCAGACCCTTTGGCTCAACAAGCTCACCCTGCCCCAGACCAACAAGAGCCTATTCAACCAGAACCTGAACCCGAACAATCAGTATCTATCCAATCCTCGGTTAGATCACCCCATCCTCTGGTTGAGACTTCAGAACCTCACCTTGGAACCTCTGAACCCAATGCTCAACCATTTAACATTGGTTCTCCACAAGGTGCCTCTGAAGCCCACAGCAGCAATCACCCAGCCTCTCCTGAACCCAACCTCTCCATAATTCCCTACACTCACCTCCGACCCACATCTCTCTCTGAGTGCATCAATACTTTCTATCATGAAGCTTCTATGATGCTACGCAATGTGCACGGTCAGACTGACCTCAGTGAGAATGCTGAACGTGTAGCTGATGAGTGGAACAATCTGGGCACTTGGCTAGTGGCTCAAGTTCCAATTATGATGCAGCTCCTGCATGCAGAGGGAAGTCAGAGCATTGAGGCTGCAAAGCAAAGGTTTGCTCGAAGGGTGGCTCTTCATGAACAAGAACAGAGACAGAAGCTTCTCGAAGCTATTGAAGAAGCCAAGAAAAAGAAAGCTCAAGCAGAAGAAGCTGCACGTCAAGCAGCAGCTCAAGCTGAACAAGCCAGACTAGAGGCAGAGCGACTTGAAGCTGAGGCTGAAGCTCTTAGATGCCAAGCACTTGCACCAGTAGTGTTTACTCCTGCTGCTTCTGCTTCCATTCCAGATCCTCAAGCTGCTCAGAATGTTCCTTCCAGTTCTACTCAGTCAAGCTCATCCAGACTCGACATCATGGAACAGCGTCTTGACATTCATGAATCCATGCTGATTGAGATGAAGCACATGATGATGGAACTTCTGCGACGCACTGATAAACCTTAGTTTTTTAGGATCTCTTCGTTTTTTTTTTTTTTTTTTTTTTTCTTTTTCTTTAACGATTGTTTTATTTTTGTTACACTCTGTTTCTTGTTATTTACTTATTCTACTTTGTTCGTTTGTGATTACTATGCATATATATATATATATTTGTGTCACATATATTTGCAAAACTCCTTTTATTCATAATATTTTTCTGTTTACATCATACATCATACATTTCTCTTCCTAAAGTCTAAAATGGAGGATCTCTCCTCATTCTTCTGCACTCCTGGCGCTGCTCTGACCTATCCTTCTCCAGACGCTCCAGTGCATACTGGATGTTGCTGAGCCTGTCCTTTAGCTCATCCCTCTCCAGAATTTCTTCTGCGGTCTTGAGCCTCTCTTCCAAACTTTCTTTCTCTTCCAGCAGCTTGAGTTCAAGCCGGCTGAGTTCTTGCACCTCCTCCACGAAGGCAAGAAATTCCTTCAGGTCTCTCTCCAACTCTGGACGCAGGTCCTCTTCTAGCAGTGTCCGTGTCAGCTCCGCGATGGTCGTTGCACCCTCTGGATGCCTGATGTTCAGGAACAAGTCCTTTTCAAAGGCCTTCTTCCTCAGCTCTTCTAGTGCTATGATGTATGCTGCCATTTTTCTTTACTGAAAATTGTTCGAGGTGTGAAGCTTACCTTTCTCTCCAACGCTTTATATAGGCTTCACTTTCTCTCTGAAAGTTAATGCTCCTACAGTTTCTCGAGGTTAAGTTCTTGGTAACAGACCCTTCTCTTTACTCACTTGACCGGTGGTAAACGTTCTTCTCTTGCTTTAACTCTTCTATTTATTTCGCCTAACTCTGATTCTTACCTCGTTTTCATTTCCTTTAAACTTAGACCTTCTCTAAGGGGGAGTACCTTGTACTTCAAGCTAAGTTTTTCACACCCCAAGCTTTTTGCTTATGACAAAAAGGGGGAGTAAACCCAGTTTTTGATGTGTAAGATGTGTTAGTCTGATTTATTTTTCTTTTGGAGAATTTAAGAGTTCCACCTTCATGACCATAGATGTGTCACTGGGCAAACACAAGGAATACATTTCACTTCTTCTGAAGTGATTCTAAGTTGACTCTGATACTCAAGACTCTGATACCCTGTCCGTGACTCTGATTACTTATGCGCTCTGATTACTCGATTTTCATCTATGTCATAAGTTTTTCACTCTGAACTCTTATATCATTTAGCTCAGAATCTAGACTTTACTAAAGTTTTCATCAAGTATTAGATTCAGGGGGAGCTAAGCTCAGAATCAAGCAGTGACTTGAATTCAGAATGAGCAAGATAAACTATTCACATCAGGATAAGTGTTATTCTATATCTCTAAACTCTGAGTGAATTCAGTTTAATGTTTAAGAATTGTTCATCAAAAATCTTAGTTTTGTCATCATCAAAAAGGGGGAGATTGTAAGATCAAAGTTTTGATCTAGTAGTACAACTCTATGTTTTGATGATTACAAGTTAACCTTTTGATATGAACAATTGTGGTACTCTAACGTGTTCTTCTGAGTGTGCTATTTACAGGCTCTGACCTCAACTCAATCTCACACAAATCAGAAGCACTGTGTATAAAGAGCTACCCAAGCAACGCTTTCGCATTCACCATGTTCAGTATGAACAGTGGTAAAACTTCAGAAGTTCTGAAGTTATACAAACTCTGATGTGGACTCAGTCACGAGAAGCTCTGAAGATCTAGAAAGTCTGATAACCAAGAAACACTGAAGGCTCAGATGTTCTGATGGTGTAGAAGACTCTGAAGATCCAGAAGCTGATTAGTGAAGTTCTGATGTCCAGAAGCAAGATACTCTGAAGACCATGTTCTTCCCTCTGAGTTCAGAATCAGAAGAAACGATGGTCAGAGGATCTGGGCTTTCCCTCTGACTCTGATCAACCGGCTTCACAAGTTCCAATATGAAGCATTCCCCTGATCAGAAGTCTCCTAGGTTTAAAGGTCGCGTCGCTATCCAAGTACAAAAGCAACTGTACCTTCCTGACGACCTACCTAACGTTCTAAGCCACAGCAGAAGCTGGATTTTCCAGAACTGCCCTCCAACGGTAGCATTTCCCATGCATCGCTCAAAATCTTTAAAGGTGGAAGTTTTATACTGAAAACGTTATTCAAACCCCCCCCTTTCTACCGTTTTTCATACCTTCAATTATCACCGATCAAGAGCTATTCTGCAAAGTGCCATTTCATATGAAGAATATGAGAAAATTACTGATCGTGATTCCGCCAAGGGCATCTTTGAATCCTTGAAGATGTCTCATGAAGGAAACAAGAAAGTGAAAGAATCAAAGGCACTGTCTTTGATCCAGAAATATGAATCCTTCCAAATGGAACCTGACGAATCCATTGAAGAGATGTTCTCCAGATTTCAGTTGCTTGTTGCTGGAATAAGACCCCTCAACAATAGCTACACCACTGCGGATCATGTCATGAGGATCCTTAGAGGTCTTCCTGAAAGCTGGATGCCTTTGATGTAACATCCCGATCTGACGACTGGCCTCACGGTAACAACACGGGTCTTTTCAGTGCGCTTTGTCCTCACTCGCGCACTTCCCGGGAAAACTTCCCATTTTCGAACTCATTTCATATCCTAAGTTTTCCTCAAAATGGGTTATCTTTATTATTCAAAGTGTTCTATTTTGAGTTAATTCATTATGGAATTTATTCTCAAATCAAGTCTTATGCATTCACTTGTTTCAAAATCTAACAAGTCAAAAGATCAATATCATCCCAGAGTTCTCTTTCCTGAGAAAGCCTCGATCCTCTGTGTCAACAGTAGCACAGTCCTTCCGACAGATCCTACTTGCTAACTCTCGTAACACTCCGCATTCGAAGTCGATATATCCATAAGGTTTGGGCATAAAACAAGATTCATGCACTTTTGCAATTAAAAGGAATAGAACAGGTCTATCCACTATAAAACAATAAGACGGAAACCAGTAAACGGCCGAAGCCTCCAGAAAACGGAGACGCACGTCTCAATCAGTTCACACGGCCGAAGCCTCCAGAAAACGTTTTCCCAGTCCAGTCCAACAGTTATAATCAAAAGCAATAAACAGGTCGAAGTTATCGACGCCTAAATCATATATCTAATAACTAGGAGAGTTGCCCTTACCTCGAGTTGTTCCAGTCTCGCGGTGTAGATCTCCCTCACAAGCTTGTTCAGTCAATCCCAAAGTTTCCACAATTGAACCTTTGAGCAAACAAAGCAATAATGAATCAACACAAGTCGATACAGTCGAAACAATCCTAAGTAATGTTCGACAAAGCTCAAGAAGCTTCAGAGGGCCACATTTAGGCACGAACGGAAGGGCTTCCCCCGAATGGATGAGTTTTGACTCGATTCAAGTTTTGTACAAAAACACTTTATTCGCTAAAACGTGCATAACTCGAGCTACAGAACTCGGAATGACACGAAACCGGAGCCAAAATTTCCACAATTGAAAAAGCTACGCAATGGCTCAGGTCATAGAGACCCAAAAATTATTTTTGGACACGGTACCCAAGCAAATAGGTTTCGGCCACTATGGAAAATAGGGTTTTCGAACTTTTTCTTCGATCTAAATCAATTCCTAGGTATTCTTAGGCGATATCTAGGCCAGGGAAACTCTCAGAAAAATTATCGGGTCGAAAACTGTCGCAGGGGTATTTTGGTCAATATTTTTAGCTCGGAAAATCAAAAATTCAAATTTTGAAAAACTGATCAGATGGAAATGTCACTAACGACGTTTATGACAACTAATCCTACTGACACTAAGCTAAGTCGTGAGTTCTAAACCGAAAGGATGAGACTTTGCCCCAAAAATGGGTATTTGAGGTAAAAATTGATTCCAGCGGAATTTCGGCGACAGAATGAAAAATGTAATCCGACAGAACTACTCTTGGGCACATAGGGAAGATGTTTAGACAGAGAAATCAAGCTATTTGGACAATTTTACAAAAAGCTCCAAACTTTGAGCTCAGAAAAACATAGAAAAAGTCGACAGATCTGACGATCAGAAGTGAGGGATAGTAACTATACCTCGATGTCTTCGATTAGCAACGAACGGCGAAACGATCGGGCAAGAAACGGCAAAAATCCTCTTCTCCTCTCCTCCTCCTCAAGCTCTCGGCCTCTTTCTCTCAAAGGTGAGAGTTTTTTTGTTTTTTTTTCGTTTTCCACCTATTTATAGGATTTGGAAAATGCGGAAAAATGATTATTTCGCGATTCCGATTTTTCCTACTGATTCCAACGTATTTTAGACACGATATTCTTCCCGCTGAATCTTCTAATTCTTCAAAGAAATATCAGTATGATTTTTGGTTTTTGAGGCTTGTTTTTAATGCTTACCGGCATTAAAAATGCACTTTATGCACTTTATGATATTGACCTCGGATGCAGAAACTTCCTTCTGAAGAAAGATTGGAAACATCAAGAGAAATGGGTGTACGCGTGTGGAATCTTCGTTTGAAGCTCCGAATAGAAAAAGTCTTCATCGTCCGTAGATTTTAGGGTTTCTGAACTATCAGGGATTCCGTTTCGGCAAACTTCCGAGAATTGGAATTTGACGTTCGTACATTCCAGGGTTTCGCATCGAAATACTTGTTTATAGATGAATAAGAGAAATTCTAACATTTCTCTGAAGATTTTTGGAATTAGTTTCCATCGCGTCCTAAAGTGTAAATTAGCTATTTACTAGTGTCTTTGACCTAGGCTTAGGCGAATATTAGTCGTGCTATAACTCTTATCGGTTTTGATACAATCCTTGAACTTTTCCTGAAACTTCTCCTTCATAAATCTAGTTCATCCAATAAACTCTCGTTTAGGTTTCCCTTCACGATACATCGAACTTATTCGTTAATAAGGAATTTCACTAATTTATTCTAAGCTTAAAATCTTGGGTCTCAAATTACTACCCTCCAAAAAGAAAGTTTCGACCTCGAAACTTACGCTTCAGTAAAGACTCCAGATATTATTCCTTGATATCTTCCTTAAGTTCCCATGTAGCATCGCCTATGTCTTTGTTCCAAATGGCTTCCTCCGGGCTAAACCCTTCGTCACGCATGACAAGTCGTCCTTCAGCTCGATGTTGTCCGACTCCATCATACCTTCTCAAGAATCTTGTTTCCCAAGCATTTGTTTCCAAAGTCCAATACCAGCCATGATTCCAAAAACCATTCCCCAATATAAAGCTGATCAGACTTATTATCAAGAAAATGAGAGTTTGAAAAATTTACTGATACGGCCAATGAATCATTTCCACCATGACAGCTTCAACATCTGCACTTGCTGAAGTGTTTCAAAGACCGGTCGTTACCATCCAACAACCAGCAAGATACGATTGAGGTCTATCCTCTCAATCGATTTACACGCGCGGTATAGGTCCATCCACCAAACCGACAATAGGCACAGTTAGGGTCCATCCTCCCCAAAGGCCAACAAAATACAATTTAAACAAGTGTCATGCCCATACTGAAACACACTGATCGGCGTCCCGTCCAGGTGATCCAGATGCAACATCACAAACTCAGACACAGGAAAACAATGGACTTCGAGTTCAAGGATTCATTCCACCTATTGACTCGCACGGTGGCCCAATCCACCACCTCGCCCGCTCGATGATACCTGCCACCATCGAAATTGTCCGATCTGTGGTACTAACACCGTATAAGATCGTTGGTTCCAGCCAACCAAATCCTGCTTTTCCTGATGGTCATCCACCATCTCGTTCTGAACAATGGCCCCATCCACCATTCTTGTTTAACTGACGACTCCATCCAGCGCCAGATTTGTTCGATCAATGGCAAAATCGCCGTATAAGATCGTCGGTCCAGTCCACTTCTTGGTCTGACCAATGGTTTGGTTCCACCATCTTCCATCCCTGAGGGTGAACACAACACATAACCACTAAGTAAAAATTCAACACAGGGAAAGTATTGACTTGGCCAGTGTACTTCCCCATCTATGTGACTCAATAGCGAGTCTTCAACTCAACAAAATGCATCATGCATAAGTCTAGTTCCTTTCAAACGTAACGTAGATTATAAGAAAGTCTTTCCCAAAAGCATCAACGGGGTCTACATCTTCAGTCTAGTAGTTTCATTGCAAGGGTAGTTTTATTACGACATAAGTGGTTCGAAATATAATTACAGACAACTAACAAACAAGTTCAAAACAAATGGTTCCAAAAAGTCCTCGTTCGAATTCCACCAATTCCTAGCTAGTTCCTTGCTCCGGCGGCTCTGTCCGCATTCAAATTGTATACCCTTCCTCCAGTCGCAGGACGTCTCCCCCTTGCTGTGTTCACCGACGGTTCAGCCTTTGGCATCTCGCAATCCTTAGCTTGATGGCCTGGTTGGTGGCACCTAAAGCATCGCGTACTCCTGTTCTTGCACTTATCAGCAAAATGTCCAGCCTCCCCGCATGCGAAACACACCACCTCACGCTTCAGAACTTGTCCTTTCTCTTCCCCCAATGCAGTCACCATCGGCTCATGTTGTCCTGGTGCAGAATTGTCCCCTGCATAACGGTGATATGGCTTCCCCTGTCGCAACCTTCCCTTTTCTTGTTGATTCGGCAAGTTCAACCTCATTGGTCCCCCAGTACGTGCGCTGCTAGCCCTCTTGTTCTTCATGATTTCCACTTCCGTGGCTTTCTCAACCAAAGACTGGAAGCGCATGATTCCCAACGGTTTCACCGAGTCCTCAATGTCAGGCCTCAGCCCATTCACAAAGCGTTTGCACATGTAGGGTTCATCAACCCCATTGCGGAAGAATCGGAAGTGTTTGGCCAACGATTCCAGCTTAGCAGCATATTCCGGAATGGACATGCTCCCCTGACGAAGAGTCAGAAACTGTGCCTCACGCTCGTCACGAGCACTATCTGGAAAGTACTTCTCCAGAAAAGCAGCACGAAATGAAGCCCAGTTCACTTCCACATTATTCGCTTCCATCATTCCTCTGGCGCCCCTCCACCAGTATTCAGCATCTCCCAGCAGCAGAAAGGTTGCCATGCCCACCTTGGCACCCTCAGCAATTTGCAACACGCCAAATATCTTCTCAATTTCCTAGATCCAGAGATACGCTTTGTCCGGGTCAGTACCACCCGAGAACTTTGGTGGGTCTTGCCTCCTGAAGTCATTCAGGCCTTTGTTCTGGTCCAGTGTCACTTCCCTCTGACGTTGATGCTGATCGCGTGCCTCCTCAGCAGCACGCCTCATAGCATTATCGTTCGCCTGTGCAGTCACAGTTTGGGCCATAGTGGCCATCATCTCAGCTAATTGGTTAGCGTTCACCATGTTCTGTTAAGTCGAACAAACAGTTAATACTCATCATAAGATAGCATCTAACATAACTATGCAATATGATTAAGCAATAACTTCAATCAATTCTAAGCGAAAAAATCGCTTGCAGACAATCAATTTTTACATTTACAGAGTCACACAACCTAGCACAGAAGACCTATTCCCCAACAAGCTCTGGTAATCTCAACCGGAGCTCTGATACCACTTGTAACATCCCGACTTGACGACTGGCCTCACGGTAACAACACGAGTCTTTTCAGTGCGCTTTGTCCCCACTCGCGCACTTCCCGGGGAAAACTTCCCAGGAGGTCACCCATCACTATATTGCTCCAAGGCAAGCACACTTAACCATGGAGTTCTTATCAGTTGGGCTCCCGAAAAGAAGTTGCAACTTGTTGTTATGAGTAGTACCAATCAAATCATGTATGCCCTCCTCAACTGTATAGTCCATCCCTATACAGTCTCGGAATACCTCTTGTTCGGGTGTGAAATCGGTTCATTCATGTGCCCCTCCGCCTAGAAGCCTGTCAGGAGCCGCTCCTTGTCCGTGCCTCACTGCACCGGCGATCACTCCCCGCCCTCGTCGGCCCCGGGCGTCACAGGCCCACCAGCTTCCGCTTGGTTCGTCCCCGAACCACACCGTACTGAGAGAGGTCGGCTCTGATACCACTTGTAACATCCCGATCTGACGACTGGCCTCACGGTAACAACACGGGTCTTTTCAGTGCGCTTTGTCCTCACTCACGCACTTCCCGGGAAAACTTCCCAGGAGGTCACCCATCATAATATTGCTCCAAGGCTAGCACACTTAACCATGGAGTTCTTATGAGTTGGGCTCCCGAAAAGAAGTTGCAACTTGTTGCTATGGGTAGTACAATCAAATCATATATGTCTTCCTCAACTGTATAGTCCATCCCTACACAGTCTCGAAATACCTCTTGTTCGGGTGTAAAATCGGTTCATTCATGGGCCCCTCCGCCTAGAAGCCTGTCAGGAGCCGCTCCTTGTCCGCGCCTCACTGCACCGGCGATCACTCCCCGCCCTCGTCGGCCTCGGGCGTCACAGGCCCACCACGCTTCCGCTGCGCCTGTGACGCCCTGAGCTGAGAAGGGCGATGATTGATCGCCTTCTATGTGGAGGGACGCACCACACCCGAACAAGAGGTATTTCGAGACTGTGTAGGGATGGACTATACAGTTGAGGAAGACATATATGATTTGATTGTACTACCCATAGCAACAAGTTGCAACTTCTTTTCGGGAGCCCAACTCATAAGAACTCCATGGTTAAGTGTGCTAGCCTTGGAGCAATATTATGATGGGTGACCTCCCGGGAAGTTTTCCCGGGAAGCGCGCGAGTGAGGACAAAGCGCGCTGAAAAGACTCGTGTTGTTACCGTGAGGCCAGTCGTCAAGTCAGGATGTTACATTTGATAACTTCCTTGGAGCTCACAAGAGATGTTGAGCAGATGAGTTTGGAAGAACTCATAAGCATACTGAAGTGTCATGAACTAAAGCGTGCTGAACATCAAGATCACAAGAAGAAGTCTATAGCCTTGAAATCCAAATCTGAAAAGGCTAAGGCTCGCCAAGCAGAAGCAGAAGAATCTGAAGAAGCCTCTGAAGATTCTGATGAGGATGAGCTGACTCTGATATCCAGAAAGCTCAACTGCATCTGGAAGCACAGGCAGAGCAAATTCAAAGGCTCATCAAAGGACAAAAAGTCAAAGAAGCATTTCAAGACCAAGAAGAGTCTGATGGTGACTTTTGATGAATCAGAGTCAGAGGATGTTGACTCTGATGATGAAGTCCAAGGACTCATGGCTATTGTCAAAGACAAAGAAGCAGAGTCAAAGGATGTTGTTGACTCTGACTCAGAATCAGAAGGAGATCCAGACTCTGACGATGAAAATGAGGTATTTGATTCCTTCTCTGCTGCCTCTGAAACTTCTGTTGAACATGAGAAAAAGATTTCTGAATTAAATGTGAGTAATCATGCTTTAGTCAACTCTATCTATGTGCTAAAAAATCACGTTATTAAGTTAGAAGAAGTTATTGCTTGTGATGCATCTGTTAGTAAGAATGAATCTAAATATGAAAAATCTTTTCAAAGATTCCTGGCTAAAAGCGTAGACAGAAGCTTGATGGCTTCAATGATCTATGGCGTAAGCAAAAATGGAATATATGGCTTTGGTTATTATAAACCTTCTGAAGTTGCTTCATCATCTCTTAAGAAATGAACTTTCTCTATGTCAAAATATCATGCTCAAATTCCTTTATATTATCCTGTTGAAAGACCCAAAGTTGTCAGAACTTCTGGGCTAACTAACAAGAAAGGACCCAGAAAGTGGGTACCTAGGGATAAGATTATATATGTTGCAGATATCTTCAATAGGTCCATCGAAACTCCAACCATGGAACCTGGACAGTGGATGCAAGCAACACATGACGGGAGAAAGACATATGTCCCAATATCCAAAACTTGAACCTGAAGGTGAAGTTGTTCTTGGAGGCATCAGTAGAGTAAGATTTGGTCAAGGAATCATTGGTTTTTTATAAGAACCCCTCTGTTGATATTCTGAACGCTATTCATGTTAGAATTAATGATAAGCTTGACTCTGACAAGTCAAAGCTAGCTGAAAAAGCTTGCAGGGATGAGCATGACTGTTTCAGAAAGAAACAAAGACTCAGAACTTGACAAACCAGAAGCAACAACATCAGAATATGCTACTACAATTTCTGACTTGCGTCATCAGAAGAAGAGTAGGTTCATAGCTTCTCATTATGAAGTAATCTGAAGATGAAATTTTGTCCAGAATGGAGATGTCACCAGAACCACACTTCTGCTCTCATCAGAATCTATACTAATCAGCAGTCAAGTATCCCTTGGTATTCCTTCTGAGGGGGAGTATTTCGTTTTATGCTCTTACTATTTTTTTCACCTTCATTCTTTTTGCTTATGACAAAAAGGGGGAGAACTAATAGTATCTTGACAACTCCTATTTTATTTAGCTCAGAATCTAGATATTACTAACGTTGATATTAAGTATTAGATTCAGGGGGAGCTTAGCTCAGAATCAAGCAGTGACTTCGATTCAGAATGAGCAAAATAAATCATACACATCAGGATAACTTTTAACTCTGATACCTTATACTCTGAGTGTATTTATTTGTTTAGAGTTGTTCATCAAAATACATGGTTTTGTCATCATCAAAAAGGGGGAGATTGTAAGATCAAGATTTGGTCATGTGGTACAACTCTATTTTTTGATGATAACAAGTATTTATTTGTGGATGAACAATTATGATACTCTAACGTTTGTCTTGAGTGTTTTGACAAACAGGTTCTGATTCTGACACCAGAAGATATATTCATCAGAAGATCTGAAGATCAGAGGATCTGAGGATCAGAGGATCTGAGGATCAGAGGATCTGAAGATCAGAAGATCTGAAGATCAGAGGATCTGAGGATCAGAGGATCTGAGGATCAGAAGATCTGAAGATCAGAGGATCAGAGGATCTGAAGATCAGAAGATCTGAAGATCAGAGGATCTGAGGATCAGAGGATCTGAGGATCAGAGGATCTGAAGATCAGAGGATCAGAAGATCTGAGGATCAGAAGATCTGAGGATCAGAAGATCTGAGGACCAGAGGCTCTGAAGGTCCAGAAGCTCTGAAGGTCCAGAAGCAGAAGTTACGAAGGTCAGAGGATCCAAGCCTCCCTCTTACTCTAATCACCAAGCTTCACAAGTTCCAACACGAAGCATTCCTCTGATCAGAAGTCATTGGTTAAAGGCAAATGTCTCTATCAAGAATTACAAGAGCAGTGTACTATTCTGAAAAGCCTACCTACCAAGGTTCTGCCACAGCAGGTTCTGGAAGTTCCAGAAATGCCCTCCAACGGTCATATTCTCTCAACAGAAATATCCTTTGCACCTTGGACTATTTAAGGCTGAAGAAAAGAAGAAAGCTAGGAGAGAGAAATCAAGAGCTGCAATACAAGAAAAGATTCAAGCCTCTACTTTCTTCATCTGTTCTTATTTAGTTTACACTCAGCTTATTTAGAAGCAAACCTTTGTAAACACCAACCTCAAACAGTTGTTTGATTTTCCTTAAGGGACCGGGTAGGTCGGTATCCTTAAGAAGACTAAGAGAGTGAATCTTAGTGGTGATTCCTTTAGGAGATCAAGGTTGATCGGATCCTAGAGAAGACTAAGAGAGTGAATCTTAGTGTGAGCTAAGTCAGTGTATTGTTAGTCACTTGTAGGTTTCAAGTGCAGTTGTAACAATGATCTGATTAGTGGATTGCCTTCATTCTAAGAAGGAAGAAATCACCTTAACGGGTGGACTGGATTAGCTTGAGGGATTTATCAAGTGAACCAGGATAAAATACTTGTGTGCTTCTCTCTTCTCTCTATCTTTATCCGCTGCACCTTCTATCTCAGAGAAACCGAAAAGATTTACTTTAAATCTTAAGGGGAAAGTTTTTATATTCAAAACTCTATTCCCCCCCCCCCCTTCTAGTCGTTTTTCACACCTTCATTAATCTCTCAATCAAATTCTGACAAACTTCGAGTCTTACACACTTTTAACAGACATTCATAGATTTAAAACCTAAACCTTCACCAAGTTTGGTTCTCTAATGACCTTTAATCCTTCAATACTTCTTAAATGAATATCCGTTCCTTAAAACTATAACTCCTTCACTTACCCAAACGACCTGACCAGTGTCGTCATGCTTTTACATTCACAACTTATTATGCTAACATCATTCAAATCTTATCACATGGCTCATTATGTCCGCAACCTCATAATCAACATCAATCGATCACCAACTTATAACCAACCTTAACACTCTACACAGCCCAGAATTCCTTTACTTCAAGATCACTCTTATATTATACCTCAATGGTCTTAACCCGAAACTCACCTTCAGGTCTTCCATCTTCTAAGATTCAACTCCTATTGTCACACCTACAACCATAAGATCTCCCACTCGTACGCGATTCTCGACTCTCAAGATCAATCTCAACCCTAAGATTTCAATCCAGCTTAGTAAATCTCACTTAGTAATCTTAGCATATTTCTTTGGAATTCATATCAACAACCTCAAGTATTCAACTTATGCTAAAACTTTCTTTCTCCAACTTAATCATTAATTCAACACTTTTCAAGTGAAAATTCATCTCTTAAGACTATAATGTCTCCACATATTAATCAAACGCTTAGCAAAACTTATTCCTCGAACTCGACTATAACAATCTAGTTCAGAGTTAATTCTTCTCACTCTTGCTACCATCAAGCTATCATCTAAAACCTGATTAAGTCCAACTTATTTAGTCTCTAACAATTCCACTCAGTAATCACATAACCTATGACTTCCTAACTTCCGAGAAACTACTTAATACTTTTCCAGCACTAAATCTCTTGACTTGGTCTACCTCTACCTGGAGTAATCACACGAACTAACCAATCAATGTCTATACGACACTCATCGACTTCCACAGATTTAAATCTTAATCTTTTGCAATCAAATGCTTAGCACAAACTTTCCTCCCAAATCCGACTAATCCTCAATCAATTCAAATTCATCTTACACATCCTTCTATCAATGTCCATTACCAGCTGTGATTCCAAATATCACCCCCTCAATATTAGGTTGATCAGGCCTAATACATCGAAGGTGGAAATTTAGAAAAACCCACTGGAACAGTCAATGAGTTCCTATCCTCCAGTAACCACAAATATCTTGATACTAAATCCTTTAATGATCCCGTTACGGAACTACACACCCTCAACATGACACGTATACTACCCATACGGAATCTCCTTAAGATTCGTTCTTCAGCTACTAGCTTCCTCATAATCGCATCGGTGGAAGACTACTTTCTAGACTTAGTGTGCTATTCCCAACCTCGTGTAACTCCTATAGTTAAAATACGAGCAACTTCAAATAAGGTCCTACTAGGAATAATAATCATAAGATCATAGTCTAAGTAGCAAATACAAGTTAGGCGCGTCACACTCGCTTTGAAGATAAAAGAGTAAGTTATTCTAGAATAAAAGAACAGTTAAAATATTACCATCGTTCCCACGTTCTTCCTCGTTCGACTCCTCAACTCTTGCTCCTTCCTTGTTATGAATCCTTTCCTCTGTAGCAAGTTGTTTTCCTTTCCCAACATTCCCTGATGTTTCGCCCTTGGGTGCCTTACAATCTCTGGAGAAATGTCCCGGTTGGTTGCAATTAAAGCATAGTTTTCCCTTGATCTTGCACTTACTAGCATAGTGCCCTACTTCCCTGCACCTGTAACACGTCACTGTTCTTCCCGAAGTCTTGTTTCCTGTCGCTTCGGTAGCATCATTCCCTTTCATCTTACTATCAGACGTTTACTCCTGAGGTGTCTTGCAGTTCACAGCTAGATGCCCCTCTCGGTTACACTTGAAGCATCTCCGTCCAGTCACTGAGCACTTGTTAGCAAAATGCCCAAACTTTCCACAACGAGTACATGTCACACCTTTGTCACCAACTAGCTTCCCTCCAGTATCAGCAGTCGTTGGTTTTGTACGCTCTTGAGATAAGATCTCTTCTCTCGGAACGCTAATATGGTCCCCACTGATGATATCTCTCCCTTTCGTTGTAGCCTTGGGAACCTGACCTCATTGGTCCCCCAGCTCCTGTTCGGTCCATTCCTCTTTGTTGATAAATTGCCGTCGCCATCAGTCGTTGGTGATGCTCACGTGCAGCCTCTTCAGCGCGCATGTAAGCGTCTTCCGCAGCCTGGTTCATCATTGCCTCGATCAATGTAGCTATTGCCTCCGCCATCCGGTTAAGGTCCACCATCCTATGTCCCATCATACGTCCAATTAGTACTAACAATACAGTAGCACTAGACAAACCACTCAATCCGATTAAGTAGCAACGCAAACAATTAGAGCGAAAATCGCTCTGCAGACAATCAATTTTTACTCTTTGTAGAGTCACACAACCCAGCACAGAAGACCTATTCCCCAAAGACTCCCGAAAGACTCGACTAAGCTCTGATACCACAATGTAACACCCCGATTTCCGGGTGCCACTTTAGTAACCAAAAATAAACTTTACGCGGAAAACAGGTAATTTTTTTTTTTGTTTTCTTTCCTTTAAATCAAGCAATAGGAAATAAAGACATAGCCCAACCACTAAACTAACCAATATACATCAAATATAAACATGTACAGCCTCAGCTGCACTTCCACGTCACGCGCACTCGCAGTGACTCCAAAGCAGTATGCCCGTAGGCAAATATATACAGACCCAGAAGTTTAAGTGTGAAAGTTTATAATTACAACTCACTAGGAGAAAGTCGACCTCAAAATGGCCTAAGAAAAGACCCCTATGGTCCGACTGACTCACTGTGATTCCTCAGTAAGAGAATCACACAAAAAGTCATGCGTCGGGAACTTACCCTGTCCCAAAAGCAAAACGAATCAGAGCTCTACACAAGATATGACTCCTGCCTAAACCTACCCTCCATGTACCAAGTCCACTGCGAACTAAAGTTGGCAAGTTGAAGCTCAGCTCCATGCATCGTAGAACTCCTTCCGTCAGATGTTCACGCTCGTCAGTCCGGTCCTCCATGACCCTTCCCCGGTACGTCGCCCGATGACCCACAAGATAGATCACCCAAGCGATGGGGGCAGCACGATCCACAAGCTCATATCTGATCCCCCCCGAGGGAGAGACCATCGAGAACCAGTCGTCCATCGACATCTGGCAGTAGGCCGACCGCCCAAACACAAACATGAAACCAAAGCCAAGGCGCTAGGGTCAACTCACGGAAATAAGTAGATATACACTCAACATGGGATATGGGGTATAGATATATATGTTGTTATATAAACATATAGATAATCCTAGCATGTTATGGCTCTAACAATGCCTCAATAAATCAAACAGCACACAATCCCAGTCAGAATGAATGTATGCGTGAAATGCAATCATGATCCGGATTTGTGACGCGTTCCCGTTCGCACAAGTGAAGCATTCCCGTTCTTCACTATGGATGAACCATTCCCGTTATTCATCCTGGATGAACCATTCCCGTTATTCATCCTTGGTGAACCATTCCCGTTATTCACCATATGATGAACCATTCCCGTTATTCATCATTAATGCAAGGTGAACCATTCCCGTTATTCACCATGATATGCACAGGTGAACCATTCCCGTTATTCACCCGATTGATGCAATATGGTTAGCCAAACAACGAATCGTCCTTACCACGAAAGTGTTTAGCTCATAACCCAAACTCAAAACAGCCCATGAGTTAGTGTCGGTCAATACAACACAACTCCACCCACAAGAGTACACAAGGGTCTAGTGTCGGTCAATACAACACAGCCCAAACAACAAGAGCGCTAAGTGTCGGTCAATACAACACCGCTCCAACAACAAGAGAACCCAAGGGATTGGTGTCGGTCAATACAACACAACCCCACAACAGGAGTACGTAAAGTACTCGGTGACTTTCAATCATCACCATAGCTCACCTTAGTGGCTTTCCCAATTCCAAAACTCTCCAAACCCACAACAAAGTCGACTTTTCCCCGTCTTTCGTTAATATTCTCCCCTTCAGTTTCTCCTATGATTATTCGTTTAGTAAAAACGTTTCGAATTGGATTAGTCAAGTTATGAGTTTATTTCTCAAAGTCTAAGTCTCCCAAAGTCTCTAGTTTTCAAAGCTCTATCGATCTAAGTTTTCAAAGATCAACCACCCAAAATACATTTTCCGGGGAAAGTCTAAGAATTCCAACGTATGGCTAAGTCTCAAACCCCACATTTGGACTTGCCTAGGGTTGTTCATCCAACCCGAAATATCAAAGATCACCAGATCAATGAATCTCCACTCCGAAATTCCGTCAAAACGCCCAATTCATCACAACATCAACATCATAAGTTATGAAAACATTCATAACAATAAACCATCATCATAATCAATATCATAGTAAAGCATAAGTCGAATTTATCGACGCCTATCATGCAATCATAGCTAATATGGTAAGTTGCCCTAACCTCGAGCTGTTCCAGCTTCGCAAACAAAGTTTTCCTCAAACAATTGCTCTGAGTATTCCAAAGTTCCTTCAACTGAACCTCGGAGAAAACAAAGCAGAAACCAAACAAAATCGATTAGTTCGATCGCAATACAATACATAAACGATAGACAAAGCATTAAAGCCAAGTTTTCGGAAACGAAAAACTCCCCCCTAAAGGAAATAACCCACGACCAAAAGGAGAAAAGAGCTTCGGCTATTTTTCTTCGATCAAATCAGTTTACAAGGTAGTTTTAGGGTAAAACTAAGGCAAAGAAACTATCAGAACAATTTTCGGACAATCGGGTCGAAATACGACTATCCAGGGGCATTTTGGTCCAAAATAAAGGCTCAAAACTTCAAAGTTATCAGTTCTGAAAACAAATTTGACAGCAATGATCCTCATGACATCCGTGACAAAAAATCCTAAAGGCACGAAGTCAGATTATAGCTTTTCGACAATAAAGTTTCGAAATGTGAGACAAAAAGGGTTTTGAAACAGTTTTTCAGATCCTGGACAACTGGATCACAATCAGCGTTTACTGACAGAGGTTTTAGGCTCTTGGGAACCTAGAGAACATAACCCAACCAAGAAATCGATGAAATCGGACCATTTTAGAAAAAGCTCAAAACTGTGAGCACAGAAACGACTTCAGAAACTCAACAGAAACAGTAATCAGAGGTAGGATTCATGATAGTTACCTCGATACCTAGAAGTAGGGACGAACTGCATGAAGATTGGTCAAGTTTTCGCGAAAATTCCTCTTCTCCCTTGCTCTCTAAAACTCGCGGCCCTTGAGGAAAGAAATGAGGAGATTTTTGCTTTTTCGCCTATTTATAGGCGGGTGAAATCGCGGGATAATGAAAATTTTGCGATTCCGATTTTTGCAGCACGTTCACCGAGAAATTCTAAGAGAGATTCTGGCGTCAGAATTCCAGAACTCAAAACAAATATCTATGATTTGGGAAAAACCATATCCAAAATCCCAAAAGCGGTGTAAGTTAGTCTGTCCCGAAAAACTACTTTTTGCTGTGATGCTCAAACGACAAAACTTCCTACTGAAGAAAGATTGGAAATGTCGAAACAAGTCTGGCAGCGCAGACGGAAACTTTGTTAGAAGTCCCGAATAGAAAAAGTCTTCATCCATCGCTGAAAACTAGGGTTTCGAAGCAAAGAAATTAGCGTCGGCGGACTTCCGAAAAGTGAATACTATCGTGCGTACAGTCCAGAGTTCCGAAATGAAACGCTGGTCGATGGAAAAATAAAGAGAATCTTTAAATTTTCCGAGAATTCGAAATCTCACTTAAAACGTTACTCTAAAGCGAAATTAGCCTATTCTGGACACGCTCGCCATAAGGCAAGTGTGCAGACGACTCGCACTAACTCCCAAAACGACTACGCAACATTCCTCAAGCAATTCCTGAACTTTCTTCTTCATTAATCTTTCTCAACTATCAAACTCCTGTCACGCTTACACTGATTCTACGCGTGAGTCGGAAACTAACCTGTTCTGAAAATCCAGGTCTTACAGTGCGAGTATCACTGCTCAGCGGGCCACGACACGGGAGATTGCTTCACCCTGAAGAACGAGATTGAGAGGCTCATTCGGGCTGGGCGATCGCAGATGAATGACCGTGGCGATCGGTGGAATGGAGAACAGCAACAGGGAAACCGGTACAAAGGGGGCCGCCAGCAGGATGACCGCCGCCGTACGCCAACCGCTGAAAAAAAAAGAAACACTGACAACAAGGAAGAAGGGGGCGGAAGAAACCTTTATTAAGGATCTTGAGCCGCTAGTTGGGACAATAAACACAATCGCGGGTGGCTTTGGCGGGGGCGGAGACACGGCTTCGGCGAGGCGAAGGCACATGAGAGCAATGACATTAGTGCAACAATATGAGACCCCATTCAGTTTCCAGCATCCAGATATTGTGATATCATCAACAGATTTCGAGGGGATCAAGACGCACAAAGATGATCCTGTGGTTGTAATGATAAGGATTAACAGTTTTAATGTGCGGCGAGTTCTTTTGGACCAAGGAAGCTCCGCTGACATCATCTACGGCGATGCTTTTGATCAATTAGGATTGACGAACAAAGATTTGATGCCTTATACAGGAACGTTGGTAGGCTTCTCGAGCGAGCAAGTCTCGGTACGCGAATATATAGATCTGGACACAATTTTTGGTATTGACGATAACGCCAAGCTTCTCCGTGTAAGGTATCTTGTGTTGCAGGTCGTGGCATCCTACAACGTTATCATTGGAAGGAACACACTCAATCGCCTCTGTGCAGTAATTTCGATGGCACACCTGGCGGTGAAATATCCACTGATGTGTGGAAGAGTAGGAAAGATTGTAGTTGATCAAAGGAGGGCGAGAGAGTGTTACAACAACTGTCTCAGCCTGTATGGAAAGAAGGGAGCTGGCGAAGGACACAAATGTCTCGAGGTTGAGGTCATTCAAGGTAATCAAGACAGGTAGGGGGGATTGAAGCAGAAGGTTGACAGGAAGATAGCAAGATCAGAAAATAGCAAAGGACAGGTTAGGATAGATGGCAGGACGGGCAAGGATGGACAGTTTACGGATGCTCATGCAGAGGAGCGTTGGGCAGGTGTGATCGCAGATTTAGACACGTACAAATTCAGCAGGGGGGTGTTGGCGATCGAGCCCGGACTCACGGCTAGTCAAGAGAGGCGCTTGGAGAAGCTGGTAGAGGACAACTTTGACCTCTTCAGCTGGAGTTCAAAAGACCCAGCACTCTGGGAACTGCCAATGTTCAGGAAACCGAATCTCTCGAATTCAGGGCGAGATGAGCAAAAGGGAAAAGGAGTCACAATTCAAGGAATGGGACAGCGAATCATCCAGCAGGGCAACGATGGAAGAAGAGGTAACAGGGCGCTCGAGCGATCTAAAGACAAGCAGAAGGCGAGGAGAAGGAGCCTAGTGAGTCATCGCCCGGGTAAAGGAAAAAGAGAGACAAAATATTGGAAGCCGGTGGGTTCAGTAGTTTTCAAGCCAGGAACATCCAACGCGACAAGCACAAAGGCAAGTTAGAAGAAGATCTTCATTATCATGAGGCGGGCAAGGAAAGGAACCAACTCCACAGTAATGGCGAGTGGCTGGCGAGCACGTCGGGCAAAAAAGATGAAGTGATGGGAGTGATACTTTGACCTTTGGGGTCGGAAGCAGAAGTGTGTGGGAAACAGGAGCGAGGACGCAGTGAAGGCTAAAAATTAGGACCAAAAATAAAGATGCACTATTTTTCTCCGTCGCGGGAATTTTTTAATGAGGCATCCCTCCCATGTAAAAATCTTTTACAAGTCAAATACAAAAGGATATTCTCAAGTAATACTCCTAGCTGGACTACAATACGACGCTCGCTCGGTGGGAAAAATTCCCCGAAGGTGGTGATCCCAACACGACCTTGGTGTCTGGGATCGCTCCGGGAAAGTCCGACGCGAACCGCTGCTACCCAGATAGCAACTCAACTAACATGTCACGTTCGCCCGGTGGGAAAAATTCCCTAAAGGTGGCATTCCCAACATGACTTTGATGTCCAGGGATTGCTCCGGAAAGTCATACGCGAATCGCTGACCTCCCGTTGGCGATGTGTGCGGATAAGCTCCTTGTCCAAGGACAAGCAGCTTATCCCAAAAGTCTCCCCGAAATATGGGAAAACGAGACCTCCCCGAAATATGGGCGAGAACAAAAACTAGGCATAAGTCTGGGTAAACCTATATGGCCATTGGGTCCCTGGCAACTGTAAGTCCTCGCCGGAACAAAACTAGCGAGGCCACACCTGCTCTTACGGGAAATATTGGTGTGAAAAAGAAAGCCTCAGTCCAAGGCTGAGCAAAAGTCCTAGTTTCGCTGACACACATTCAAAATCGCTACACGAACGCAAAATGCAAAGCCCGAAGGGCACAACGGCGAACACGAGGAGACAAATGGATAAAGGAAATCGCAGCAAATTTTCATTAAATAACATGGAGTGATATTAATTACACAAAAAAAAACAAGGTAAGAGAAAATCAATACAAAATATTCAAACTGCATTAACGTCCTCTGCTTCCCTTGCGTTTTCAGCAGCCACAAAATATTCTACATTGAAGCCTGGGGGATCGTCCGAGCCGACCAATCCGTGGGGGGTAACCCTCTTGAAGGCTCCCATCCCACTGAGGTTAATTCCCCCATAAAGATATTGGACTTGGGCTTTGGTGAGGAAGAAACCTCAGCAGCAGCCCTTGCCGCCAACCTTGCCTGGAGAGTTCTGACCTCAGAATCCGCACGGTTTTCCGCGTCCGCAACAGCTTTGGTCTTTGTTTCTGATTCAGATCTCACCTCGGCGAGAGATTCGTTCGTCGACCCCAACTCACTACGAAAAAAGCGATCTCTTTGTCTTTGACAAGGCAAGCAGCCCTACCCGCGGCAATCGCCTCGGCCTTTTCTTTCAGTTCCTGCTGCAAATCGTCCCGCTTGCTTTCCAGTTCCTCCGTTCTCCCTTTACAAGCGGACAAGTCAGCCTCGCGACAGTTCATCTCGATACCCAAATTGTTCAGTTTAGTCATCTGGGCCGCTACCTAGGTCAGCAACTTGTCACGCTCGCCATGCGCTTTTAGTGTAGCGTGGCGGTAACCCTCAGCCCTCTGGCGGAGCTCTTCAACTTCAGCGGCTGTGGCTGAGTCCTGCGATAACTTGGCAAAGAGACACCCCGCACGCAAAAGGCTCGAGATGGCTTCTCACGCCAAACCATCAAGGTCAGGATTCTCGGTTCCTCTCATGCTACCAAGAAAAGGGTCAGTTAGGATAAAGTCGACAGGGAAGGGTTACTGGTTTGAAGCAAAACACGTCTGCCCATCAACAGTCTAATGGCTAGCGGCGGGGGAAGAACGGCGAGGCGAAAACGAGGCGATGGGAGTTTGGTCTCCACCGTTATAACTCACGGTAGGGACGGGGGACGCCCTAGGTGGGCTTGCCTCAGCTTGATGACATGAACAGTCAGGAGAAAGGATCGTTTGGGGAACACCAGAGGGAACGCCTTCAAGAGCATGTTAATCAGCGATGACTTCCTCAGGAAAGGGCGAGGACCTCACATCGCCCGTGGGGTTTGGCTCTTCCCCGCCCAGGGCCGTGTATAGAGTTTTTGGGGCCTAAGGCGAGAATATTAAAGTGATTTTATTTTGATAAGAATTTGAAAGAGACCTGATATATCATATCAATTATCAATTTTTATATTAATCTTCTAGTTTTTTGAACTGCGAAATCATTTATCAGAGTTTTATACAACAAAATAAATAAAAAGAGTTATGAACAACAAAACCAGGAACACAATGAATGAAACGATGTGAGATTTTGCAACACTTTAATGTCAAATATCTCATTTAAAAATTTACTTTAACGTGAAAAAAAACTATTATGAGGAAGAGAAATTATTTTTTTCAATTGTGAGAAAGTAAAAATAACAGATTTTATTTATTTATTTTTTGGAAAATGTAAATTTGTTAATACAAAATACTACTACTAATAACTATCAAAGTTGCACTTCTAAGTTCTCATGTTGCATTTCCTATGTTGCCATTGATATTACTTAGTTTTTCATTATTTTATTACATTTCTTAAGTCTTAGTAGTAAATCTGCATGTGCTAATTTTTTTTGGGGCCTTAAATATAATGGGAGGCCTTAGGCAATTGCCTAATTGGCCTAGTGGTGTACACGGCCCTGCCCCGCCCACCAGGTCTTGGCAAGGGGCAGATTTTTCGCCGGCCCTGGATCTCTTGGTTTTCTTCTTCTTCTTTTTTAGCTTTTAAGGCGAGGAAGTTGCGACCCAGGACTTTTCATCTCTGCCAAGGTTGACCCTTTTGGATTTTCGGGATTTTCATGTTGGAGAAGTTTGAGCGTCGTCGGTGGACCTCGGAGCCGGCTCGTCAATCTCCAGCGGAAGGATGGTGTCTGGTATTGACACGCCAGACCCAGGGGCAACGCCGTTTGGGGCCGTCACGACTGTTTCAGAAGGAGCAGTACTAGATCTTCTGGTCCGCTTCTTTAGAGGGGAGGCGGTGGTCTCAGCATCAGCAACTGCGGCAACGCGTTTCCTCTTAATCCTGTTAGTATTAAAAACGGGAGGGAACTCAAGTGATTCAGCAGCCAGGACGCACTTCAGTGCGACTTCAGTAAAGTTCATTCCTCCTAGAAATGAGTCGAGGGTGTTTTTGCGAGCGGCTTCAAGCAACTGTTAGCACTCAAGGATAGGGAGCCCAGCGAAAAAGCCAAGGATGACTTTATCTTCATCACTTAGCGACGTATCAGACGGCTGGAGAACGTCGTGAGGACTCTCGGCCCAGTAGAAAGGGAACAGAGAAGCCCCATCCCGACGAGTAAAAGCTTCAGGGTATGTAGGACGTACGAGTATGCGGAAGTACCGGCGCCCGAGTCCCTTCTTGACGTTCCTTTTGTAAGGATAGAGGCGTTGCCAGCCCGTACGAGATTTCAGAGAAACCCACCCAGGAGTTGGGGTCTTCAAGGATTTTGGCTCCACGCCCTAGAAGTAGAAGAAATAGGCGGTTTTCGCTTCGAGACCGACAGCGTCGTAGAGGATCTCAAAGCACCGAATGAAAGCCTAAGCGTTCAAATGGAGTTGGTTTGGGGCTACGTTGATTGCCCTCATAACCTGGCAAAGGAAAGGGGAGAAGAGTAGTTTGATCCCCAGGTCCCGGAAGAAGTACTCGTAAACATAAAAGAAGTGGGGTTGCTCCACGCCTTGTTCGATCGTGCGGTGCTGCCAGAGACGGCGGAGTTCCAAGCCCCAGCCAGTGATGAGGACATCTTCGAGGGACTTCTCGTGGCAAAGCCCGTAGACCTGGCGGGCTGTCTCGGTGATAGACTTGTCAGTGGACTGCTTGGAAGGCTGGCAAATGGCCCCCTGAGTGGGGTCTTGATTTATGGACTGGGATAAGGTGGCGATGATTCGGTTCCAGAAGGCGTTTCTTTCATTTTCGTTAAGGGGAAATCCTCCGGAGGGAGGAGGGTTAACCGGAGGAGGAGACGCGGGAGTGGCGCTGCGGGACCGAGAGGATCCTTAGGTGCGGCGTTGGGGAGTCATTTTTGCTAAGAGGAAGGATAACGATGGGAAAGGAAGAGGGTGCTAGGTTTTCAATTTCAGCAGATTGTAGGGATTCCAGAAGTGGTGAATGAGTGAAGGAAGGAGAATTTAAAAGTTGAGATAAGCAGCGGTTGGGAAATCGTGCGCCATCATGGAATGATTACATAGGCAGCACATTAAATGAAAAGTTACAATGGTTGAAGCTTATTGGTTTGAATTCAAACTGTCACGCTCTACTATGATTCAAAGGGACGTTTCAAAGATAGCGGTTGAGATTCCATGAATTCGCTGACTTTTGCACCACTTCAGGGCGCAACGCGTGGCGCAGGCTTGACACATGTCAAAAAGTCACGACTCAAGGCACATGCATAACTAGGGCAGGGCGAGCGGACCAAGCGTCACCGCTACAAACTAGCTTGTGGACTCGGGCTGCCAAGGGAGCGTGACATGTTGGCAATTGTTCTTAAGCTTTAAAACTACCAAGCCATGTTGGCAATTGTTCTTTGTTTTCATACCTTATGTTTTAGCATTGGTTAGTTTCTTATGTCCATCGTCTTGTTTCTTCTGTTTAAAGACACACTTAGCTCTCATGCTTCGAGCTCGGTGTCTTGTGGACTGGGCGAGACCCCCGGGTCCCTCGCCCAGGAGCGCTGGCCTAGGGCGATGAGCGGACCAGGGACTTGGGCCTTCCTCCCGGAGGCCCAACTGGCCCACTAGGATGAGTTAGAGGCGCTAAGCTCGGAGGCCCAACTGGCCCACTAGGATGAGTTAGAGGCGCTAAACTCAACTCCCCCAACTATAAATAGGGGAGGGATACCAATTGTAAGGGAATCTTGGCTCATTTGTGAAATAACAAGGTTCAAATTCAGTTATTCTCTCTCGAAAGCGGTTACGCTCTCGTTCTCTTTAGGAATCTCATATCACGTTCCTTGCACCTTGTGTTGACCTGATCGGTGCTCCTCCGGGCTCCAAACTACTTCCTCGATTAGGTCCCTCTTTTAACCGTCTCCTTTGAACCTTCTTTCGGACATTCCTATTGTTGACCATTTTCCTTTTTTGCCTTCCAGGAAATATGAAGTTTTGTACCGCCGAATTGTTGAAGGCCTTCACCTCCGGGAACATTAAGGCGCCTTCTTCAGTCCCTGTCGGAGAGAAAAGGCAAGGTTCACCGGTGATCACATTATCACCCAAGAAGAGGAAACTCGGCGAGTCAAACCCTCAAGCTGTTCCTTTGGTTGGCGCGGGCGGGGAGCCCTTCGCGCCTGGTCCTGTTGTTGCAGGCAGCCCCTCGTTCCCCCGGTGTCCAATCTGCTTGGCGGGGCGACCGCCTCCCCGACTCCAAATGCATCGCGCCCCGCGACCTTGATGGAAGGTCAGCAATCACCATCCTCCCTCCGCCCACCGTCTCCTTCGCCCAACCAGGCGACCTTTGGTCCTTCAGCTGCCAACTCTCCTAAGGTCTGTGGCGAGGGAAAGGATTTCTCCACGGGCCGCTCTAAGGATCCTTCCAACAACTCTTCCACTGATTCCTTTTCCATCCTGCTTTCTCACCCCTACCTCGAGAAAATGAGGGAAACTCCTAGCCAAAACCCGCAAGATGTCGCCCAAGAAGCTGTGCCAAATCTTCTTCGCGCCGGTTGTCTGTTCGCCCAGGTGGCTTGGGAAGCGCGGCCCCTCATCGGAATTGCGGGGCTCCGCTAGGCATGTGGCTCACAAAGTAAATTATCTTTTGTTCGCCATCTACTTCTTGGAGAATCACTAAGCTGATGGCGTGGTCGCTGGCAGAGAAATACAGATGTAGGGGAAGGCCTTGGACAGGTTTCGACAGGACAGGCGGCGCACACAACATCTCTTTTAGGCGATTGAAGGCTTCTCGCTTTCTGGACTCCACTCAAAAGCTGTGTTTTTCTTAAGGCATTTGAAGAACGGAGCCGACTTATCGCCTGAATGAGGGAGGAATCCGGAAAAGGCTGCAATCCGTCCCGTCAGGCGCTGCACCTCCTTTACACGGCTTGGGCTCTTCATTTCCTGAATTTCCTTACACTTATCTGGATTTATCTGAATTCCCCTCGACGTTATCATGAAACCTAAGAACTTCCCACCTTGTATCCCAAAAGAACACTTCTCCGGATTGAGCCTCATGTTGTGCTTTCGGAGCCTGCCAAAAGCTTCTGTCAAATCCTCATGACGATTTGATCCCCAAACGGAATTTACAATCATGTCATCGACATAGACCTCCATGTTCCTTCCCACTTGCTCCTCAAAAACATTATCCATCAAGCGTTGGTACGTCGCCCCGACATTCTTCAATCTGAAAGGCATTGTTTGATAACAGTAATTCACCCTGGCGGTCATGAAAGTTGTTTTGTCTTCGTCTGACGGGTGCATCTTGATTTGGTGATACCCGGAATAAGCGTCCATCAGGCTCAATAGTTCATTTCCGGATGCTCCATCCACCAGTTTGTCTATGCTTGGCAACAGATAAGTATCTTTTGGGCATGCTTGGCAACATATAAGAATCTTTTGGGCATACTTGATCTCTCTAATAAAGTCCGCCGCCAGCAACTTGTTCACCTCCTGTTGGATCGCTTTCTCTTTTTCGTCGACCATTCGCCGGCGCGTCTGGGTCATTGGTTTAATTCCGGGATTCAGCGCCAGCCAGTGACACATAAAGTTCGGGTCTATTCCCGGCATATCCTTGTGACTCCAAGCCAAAAGATCTAAATTCTCGCCCAATAGCTTCGATAATCTCAGCTCCTGGATTTCAGTCAGCCTGGTCCCGATTTTGAGGACTTTCTCGCCGAATTTCATCTCCTTGGTTTCCTCGATTAGCGTTGGCCGGTTGACTCGCCCTTCGCCCCTAGGATCTAGGTTTTCCTCTGGCGCCTCGACTTCATGGCATCGGTGTCCTACCGAGGCGCTCCTCTTCCTGTACCGATCTACCGCGTTGCAGTAGCACTCCCTTGCAGTCTTCTGGTCCACAACAACTTTCCCAATTCGTCCACTTGGCAACGGATATTTAACCGCCAAATGTGTCGTCGAGATCACGACGCACAGTCGGTTCAAGGTGTTTCTGCCAATTATCATGTTGTAAGATCCCTCCGCTCTTAGGATTAAGTATCTCACCTTCACCATCCTAGCGTTCTCTCGCTCGCCAAATGTGGTGTCAAGGTCAAGGACGCCTCTCACCCACACTTGCTCGCCCGCGAACCCCACCAGAGTTCCTGCATAAGGAATGAGGCCCCCCTCATTCAAACCGAGCTGATCAAACGCATTGCCAAAAATGATGTCCACTGAACTCCCTTGATCCAAAAGTAATCGCTGTACGTTGAGTTGGTTGACGCGAAGGAGGATTACAATCGGATCGTCCAGATGTGGCTTTATTCCAAAGAAGTCAGCGGATGAAAAGGTAATGTCTAGGTGTGGAAAACCGAAAGGAACCTTTGTGACTGCGTTCACCGCCCTGGCGTATCGCTTTCTCGCTGCACTAGTGACTCCTCCTCCACCAAACCCTCCAGCGATTGTGTTCACTTCTTTAGGTGTCAAAGCGTTTCCGCCTTGTGTTCTAATAGGTTTTCCTGCCGCTATCAGCTTTCCAACCTCGCGCTGCAACGTGCGGCATTCCTCTGTGATGTGGCCCACGGCTTGGTGAGAAGCGCGCCTTTCAACTCCTGATTTGCCGCTCGTTCGTGTCGCTCGTGGTTCCTGGAGATTTTCTGCCTTGCACTATCTGTCCGCGCACATCAGCTTTCCTTTCAGAGACGAATTTCCCCGCTCCCTCGAGGATTTCCAATAGTTTCTCCTTTGTAGTGTCTGAGGCTCCGTTGGTGTATTCGCCCTTCGGGCCTTTGCGTCCTGCTGCTCCAGGCGGTTATTGATGTCATGAATTAGCCACCTCCAAACTCTGCGAGCGTCTAGCGGCTGAGTTGACGGTGGTCCTTTTTCTGAAGATTCCAACAAAGAGACTGAGGGCTCTACTCCCACACCGCGCCGCCCTCCATAAGTGAGGCGGGTCACGCGCGTGTTCCAGCCTTCCTTTACTTCGCTGACATTGCGTTTCCATCAAGTTTCACTAGCGAATCAAGTATTCAACCGAAAATCTAGAAATCGAAGAGAATTGCACTGAAAATCGAACTTCTCTCGATCGAATCACAATACGCCTAGTGCCCCTAACCTTTCCTAGTGGGCCAGTTGGGCCTCCGGGACAGGCCCAAGTCCCAAGCCTACGCGTCGTGCTGGGCTAGCGCCCCTGGGTGAGGGACCCTGGGGCCTCGCCCAGTCCAGCCGCGACATCTGACCTCATCTTTTCTTCTAAGGCTTTCGTGTCAGACTGAGCCTGGGCTTTTGCTGGTGACAGAGCCTCGTCTTTCTTCGGCAGTTCAGCACAAAGAGTTTCAAGTTCCGCGCCTATTGAGGGGACGACTTGGTCCTTGGAGGCAACCAGATCCGCCTTCGCGTTGGACTCCAACTGCACCTCCTGCCGAAGTTTCGCAATGGTCCCTTCCAGTTCCAAGATCTTCTTATGTCGAAATTCCAAGCTAACCTTAGAGCGGCTAATTTACTCGGCCAGCCCTTGGGGAAAGGAGGCTTCTTGGGAGGCTAGCTTGGCAAGGATCGCCTTACGCTCCTTAACGAATCCAGCGTTGAGGGCGCGAAGGCGAATCACCTCTGACCCTAGCACCTCAGCGCCCTTGGCGGACCACTTGTAACGATGGAAAACATGGAGCACTGTCGCCAAAGCACCCTCTGACACTATGTCTAAACCCTACTGTAGGATCACTTCATCCATCCTCACGACTTGCGCCAACGTCAGGGATAGGGAATATGGCAATCTCCGATTTAAAGAGCCCAGGGACGGGAGCGGATTGTGACTCAAAGGCGGCGGTGGCGGTAAACTGGCGGACGACATCGAGCTTTGACAGGAAAGCGGCGGGACAACCGTTCTAGCGGGGGGCGATCTGCCAATAGGATCGCCCCGGGCGTTGGATGAAGAAGCAGGAGTCACCTCCTGTAAGACCCGGATTTTCGGAACAAGTTAATTTCCGACTCACGCGTGGAATCAGTGTAAACGTGACAGGAGTTTGATATTTGAGAAAGATTAATGAAGAAGAAAGTTCAGGAATTGCTCGAGGAATGTGGCGTTGTGCGAGTCGTCTGCACACCCGCCTTATGGCGAGCATGTCCAAAATAGGTTATTTCGCTCTTAAAGCAACGTTTTAAGTGAGATTTCGAACTCTTGGAAAATTTAAATTTTCTCTTTATTTTTCCATCGACCAGCGTTTCATTTCGGAACTCTGGACTGTACGCACGATAGGTTTAACTTTTCGGATGTCCGCCGACGCTAATTTCTTTGCTTCGAAACCTTAGTTTTGAGCGAAGGATGAAGACTTTTTCTATTGGGGACATCTAACGAAGATTCCGTCCGCGCTGCCAGACTTGTTTCGACATTTCCAATCTTTCTTCTGTTGCAAGTTTTGTCGTCTGAGCATCACAGCAAAAAGTAGTTTTTCGGGACAGACTAACTTACATCGCTTTTGGCGTTTTGGATATCGTTTTTCCCAAATCTTAGATATTTGTTTTGAGTTCTGGAATTCTGACGCCAGAATCTCTCTTAGAATTCCACGGTGATCGTGCTGCAAAAATCGGAATCGCGAAATTTTCATTTTCCCGCGATTTCGCCTGCCTATAAATAGCTCAAAAAGCAAAAATTCCTTCATTTTCTTCCTTTTGTGGCTGAATTTCGTGGAGAGCAAGGGGGGAGGAGATTTTCGCGAAAACTTGACCAATCTTCGTGCAGTTCGTCCCTACTTCTAGGTATCGAGGTAACTAACACGATACCTACCTCTGATTGTTGTTTCTGTTGCGTTTCTGAAGTCGTTTCTGTGCTCACAGTTTTGAGCTTTTTCTAAAATGGTCCGATTTCTTCGATTTCTTGGTTGGGTTATGTTCCTTACGTTCCCCTGAGTCTAAAACCTCTGTCAGTAAACGCTGATTGTGATCCAGTTGTCCAGGATCTGAAAAACTGTTTCAAAACCCTTTTTGTCTCACATTTCGAAACTTTATTGTCGAAAAGACTTAATCTGACTTCGTGCCTTTAGGATTTGTTGTCACGGATGTCATGAGGATCATTGCTGTCAAATTTGTTTTCAGAACTGATAACTTTGAAGTTTTGAGCCTTTATTTTGGACCAAAATGCCCTTGGATAGTCGTATTTCGGCCCGATTGTCCGAAAATTGTTCTGACAGTTTCTTTGCCTTAGTTTTACCCTAAAACTACCTTGTGAATTGATTTGATCGAAGAAAAAGAGTCGAAGCCCTTTTTCCTTTGAGGCCGTGGGTTATTACCTTTAGGGGGGAGTTTTTCGTTTTCGAAAACTTGTCCTTTCGTACCCGATTGTCGTATTCTGAAGCTTTAATGCTTTGTCTATCGTTTATGTATTGTTTTGCGATCGAACTAATCAATTTTGTTTGGTTTCTGCTTTGTTTTCCTCCGAGGTTCAGTTGAAGGAACTTTGGAATACTCAGAGCAATTGTTTGAGGAGAACTTTGTTTGCGAAGCTGGAACAGCTCGAGGTTAGGGCAACTTGCTATATTTAGCTATGATTGCATGATAGGCATCGATAAATTCGACTTATGCTTTATCTGATGTTGTTTATGATGATGATTTATTGTTATGATTGTTTTCATAACTTATGATATTGATGATGTGTTGAATTGAGCGTTTCGATGCAACTTCGGAGTGGAGGTTCATTGATCTGGTGATCTTTGACATTTCGGGTTGGATGAACAACCCTAGGCAAGTCCGAATGTGGGGTTTGAGACTTAGCCATTTGTTGGGATTCGTTGGAATTCCTAGACTTTCCCCGGGAAATGTATTTTGGGTGGTTGATTTTTTGGAAACTTAGAATGATAGAGCTTTCGAAAAATAAAGACTTGGGAAACTTAGACTTTGAGAAATAAACTCATAATTTGACTAATTTGAATTGAAATCATTTTTATTAACGTTTAAGCATAGGAGAACTGAAGGGGAAAAATATTTATGAAAGGCGGGGAAAAGTCGACTTATGTTGTGGGTTTGGAGAGTTTGGAATTGGGAAAGCCATCAAGGTGGGCTATGATGATGATTGAAAGTCACCGAGTACTCTAGTACTCCTGGTAGTGTTGTTCGAGTCGTGTTGTATTGACCCGCACAGACTCTGGGTTTTGTTTGGGCTGTGTTGTATTGACCGACACTAGACCCTCGTGTATTCTTGTTGGTGGAGTTGTGTTGTATTGACCGACACTAACTCTTGGGTTGTTTTGAGTTTGGGTCGGAGCAGTTTTTGACCATCGAGATTTGATGAGTCAGATGACTCAAGAAGTCATCAAGGGTGATCGCACTCCTTTCATAATTAATTGTCTTTTGTCGCCGAATCGATATATACCGTCGGGTACAGTATATCTATATACCTTCGGGTACAGTATATACCTTCGGGTACAGTATATCTATATACCTTCGGGTACAGTATATACCTTCGGGTACATTATATCTATATACCTTCGGGTACAGTATATACAGTCGGGTACAGTATATCTATATACCTTCGGGTACAGTATATACCTTCGGGTACAGTATATCTATATACCTTCGGGTACAGTATATACCTTCGGGTACAGTATATCTATATACCTTCGGATACAGTATATACCTTCGGGTACAGTATATACCTTCGGGTACAGTATATCTATATACCTTCGGGTACAGTATATACCTTCGGGTACAGCATGCCTTCGGGTAACTCGGCCATTCGATGGGGGATATGATCGACTGTGTGGTTAGGATCGACCTGTTGATGTCAGGCATAGCGGAGGGAAAAGTCGACCCGCAGGGTTAGGACTGATCCGACTATGTCAAGGTTGTAAGTGACACCCGAGGGTTATGGTCGACACAATGCCAGTGTTAGGACCGACTCGATCGTGCCCAGCCTATTTCCTCCGGAACCCTCTTAATTGACGTTGCATTGACATATCATGCACTCTAACTATATTTGTTGAGGTATTGATGATTGAATTGTATTAGAGATTTGATACAATGCAGAACTTATATGTATATATACAACATATAAACATACCCCCCTCTATCGCATGTTGATTGTATATCTATTGTATTCTGTAAGTTGACCCTAGCACCTTGGCTTTGTTTGTATGTTTGTGTTTGGGCGGTCGGCCTGCTGCCAGGCGTCTGTCAGCCGGTTCGTGATGATTCGTTGTGCGGGAAAGACCTGGAGCGAAATGTCTATTACTGAAGCTTTCGACGAGGACCCGGACTTCATGGCTGATCGAGGGAGAGTCGATGATAGTAGTGTGGGATATGGGTGGTTAGAGTCTTTTGAGTTGGTTGTCACTGTCATAGCTCTGATTCGTCTTACTTTTGGGACCGGGTAGGTTCCCGATATATGGCTTTTGTGTGGTTCTCTTGCTGAGGATCACAGAGTGTCTGTCGGACTATAGGGGTCTTGGGTTGAGGCCATTTTGAGGCCGACTTTCTCTTGGATAGTGGTATATTTGATGCTTTTGCGTACAGTTTTGGTTTGTATATATTCGCCTACGAGCATGTTACCTTGGAGTCACTGCGTGTGCGCGTGACGGGATAGTGCAGCAGAGGCTGTACCTTTGTATATGTTGTTTATCGGTTAGTTTAGTTGTTGGGCTTTGTTTTTATTTCTTTATTGCTTTTATTAAAAGGAAACAATCAAAAAAAAATTACCTGTTTTCCGCGTAAAGTTTATTTTTGGTTATTAAAGTGACACCTGGAAATCGGGGTGTTACATTGTGGTATCAGAGCTTGTCGAGTCTTTCGGGAGTCTTTGGGAAATAGGTCTTCTGTGCTAGGTTGTGTGACTCTGCAAAGAGTAAAAATTGATTGTCTGCCAAGCGATCTTCGCTTTAATTGATTGAAGTTGCTACCTAATCATATTGTATAGCTATGCATAATACTATCTTATGATTGGTACTGACTATTTGCTAAACGAATACAGAACATGGTGAACGCGAACCAACTTGCTGAGATGGTGGCCACTTTGGTCCAAGCGATGACTGTACAAACGAATGACAATGCACAGAGGCGTGCTGCTGAGGACGCACGCGAGCTACACCTGCGTCAGAGGGAAGCATCTCTGGACCAGAACAGGGAATTGAATAATTTCATAAGACAGAATCCACCCAAGTTCACGGGCGAGACTGACCCGGACGAGGCGGATCTCTGGATCCAAGAGATAGAGAAGATTTTCGAAGTACTACAGACTAGTGAAGGGGCTAAGGTGGGCCTGGCAACTTATCTACTACTGGGCGATGCTGTGTACTGGTGGAGGGGCACCAGAGGGATGATGGAGGCAAACCATGTTGAGGTGAACTGGAATTCTTTTCGTGCTGCTTTTCTGGAGAAGTATTTTCCTGATAGTGCTCGTGACGAGCGTGAGTCGCAGTTTCTGACTCTTCGTCAAGGGAGCATGACTATTCCGGAATATGCTGCTAAGTTGGAATCTTTGGCCAAGCACTTCCGGTTTTTCCGTGATCAGGTTGATGAACCCTATATGTGCAAGCGCTTTGTGAGGGGACTGAGAGCTGACATTGAGGACTCAGTGAGACCGTTGGGGATTATGAGGTTTCAAGCTTTGGTTGAGAAGGCCACCGAGGTGGAACTGATGAAGAATAGGAGGATGGATCGGGCTGGAACTAGGGGACCAATGAGGTCAAGTTCCCGGAGCTATCAAGGAAAAGGAAAGTTTCAGATGAAGAAGCCTTATCAGCGTCCTATAGGGGAAGGTTTTACCCCGGGACAGTACAAACCGATGACCATTGCTACTGGAGGTGCAGGGAATCAAACCGACAACAAGGGTGTGACATGTTTCAGGTGTGGGAAGACTGGACATTTTGCTGACAAGTGTTCAGCGACTGGACCAAGATGCTTTAATTGCAACCGAGTGGGGCATCTAGCCGTGGACTGTAAGGCGCCCAAGAGGGAGCCATCCGTTAACACTGCAAGGGTAAAGCGCCCTGCTGCTAGAGGAAGGGTTTATATCATGGACGGTGAGGGAGCTGAGGGGTTAACCGGAGGAGAGCGTAAGAACGATGGTAACCTTCTACCCATTCTTTCGCATTCCAGTATAATACGCTTCATTACTCTCGTAGCGTGTGCAACACGCCTAACTTAGTTATACTGTTTGAGCTTTGACCTTACAGTTATTACACCTATTAAGAATTTATTTGACTGCTACTCGTGTTTTAACTATAGAAGTTACACGAGGTTTAGAATAACACACTAAGTCTAGAAAGCAGTCTTCCACCAATGCGATTATAAGGAAGCTAGTAGCTGGAGAACGAATCTTAGAGAGATTCCTTTTGGGTAGTATACGTGTAATGTTGAGGGTGCGTAGTTCCGTAGCGGGACCGTTAAGGATTGGATGTTGGGATAATTGTGACTACTGAATGATAGGAACTCATTGACTGTTCCATTGGGTTTTTCTAAATTTCCACCTTCGATGTATTAGGCCTGATCAACCTAATATTGAGGGGGTGATATTCGGAATCACAGCTGGTTATGGACTTTGATAGAAAGATGTGTAAGATGAATTTGAATTGATTGAGGATTAGTCGGATTTGGGAGGAAAGTTCGTGTTAAGCACTTGATTGTGAAAGATTAAGATTTAAATCTTTGGAATTCGATGAGTGTCGTATAGACATTGATTGGTTAGTTCGTGTGATTACTCCAAGTAGAGGTAGACTAAGTCAAGAGGTTTAATGCCGGAAAAGTATTAAGTAGTTTCTCGGAAGTTATGAAGTCATAGGTTATGTGATTACTGAGTGGAATTGTTAGAGACTAAATAAGTTGAATGTAATCAGGTTTTAGATGATAGCTTGATGGTAGCGAGATTGAGAAGAAATAACTCTGAACTAGATTGTTATAGTCGAGTTCGAGGAATAAGTTTTGCTAAGCGTTGGATTAATATGTGGAGACATTATAGTCTTAAGAGATGAATTTTCGCTTGAAAAGTGTTGAATTAATGATTAAGTTGGAGAAAGAAAGTTTTAGCATAAGTTGAATACTTGAGGTTGTTGATATGGATTCCAAAGAAATATGCTAAGATTACTAAGTGAGATTTACTAAGTTGGATTGAAATCATAGGGTTAAGGTTGAATCTTGAGAGTCGAGAATCGCGTACGAATAGGAGATCTTATGGTTGTAGGTGTGACAATAGGAGTTGAATCTTAGAAGATTGAAGACCTGAAGGTGAGCTTCGGGTTAAGACCATTGAGGTATAATATAAGAGTGATCTTGAAGTAAAGGAATTCTGGGTTGTGTGGAGTGTTAAGGTCGATGATCGATTGATGTTGATTATAAGGTTGCGGACATAATGAGCCATGTGATATGATTTGAATGATGTTAGCATAATAAGTTATGGATGTGAAAGCATGACGACACTGGTCAGGTCGTTTGGGTAAGTGAAGGAGTTATAGTTTTTAAGAAACTGATATTCATTTAAGAAGTATTGAAGGATTAAAGGTCATTAGAGGACCAAACTTGGTGAAGGTTTAGGTTTTAAATCTATGAATGTCTGTCTAAGGTGTGTAGGACTTGAAGTTTGTCAGAATTTGATTGAGAAATTAAGAAGTTGATTGGCGAGATGGTGATTGAGTCACAAAAAGGAAGGTGTTAGTATTAAGACGAATATCTGAGGTTGTTATATTTTGACGAGTTTCGTAGAGTTTAAGAGTCAATGGCTAGTTAAGTCCCTTGAGGTATAGTTATGATGTAATCTTCTAGAGGATAAGTCTCGATTTGTGCGAAGGGTTAGGGATTTCAGTGAGTGTAAATAGGTTTGAGTGAGGGAAGTTTCGAGGAAGAAGACGGTAAAAACGGATTGTTAGATATTAAGAGGAGGATTATCTTATAAGTTGTTGATAAATTGATGTTGAAGGGGGATAAGATTAGTGAAGGACAAGGAATAAGGACATAAGTCGAGTTTTAATTCGAATAGTGACTAAGTAGAAGTTTGATTACTTGGTGTGTGTAAAGATAGTTACGAAGTTGGAGGTGTTTTAATGGACTATTAGATTCCAACGCAAGATTTCATCTAGGAGTTATCGAACGGACAAGTGGAGTTTTGGACTGTAGATGAAGATCACGAGGACAAGCTGGGTATCTATTTTGAGATGACAGAGAGGCACTGAGTTTAAGAAGAATTTCGGACGACCGAAAGTAAAGAAGTAAGTGGCTAAGATTGTGCGACTTCACGGAATGCCAACCGGTATCATTTCAAGAAGAGATCCGACGCAAGTGATCGAGCCAGACGACATGAAGTTGAATGATGGTTTGTCTTTTGAGACACCGACAGTTAGCAGTGGGGATAGAAGAGTGAAACAGTTAAGGGGAAAACAACTTGCTTAAGTAAAGGTTATGAGGAACAATGACACGGGCAATGCTACAGGGGAATTGGAAGACCAGATCAAGGAACTGTATTCCGGACTTTTCTCAGAACTCTGAGTTTCGAGGACGAAACTTTCTTTTTGGAGGGGAGTATTGTAAGACCCGGATTTTCGGAACAAGTTAATTTCCGACTCACGCGTGGAATCAGTGTAAGCGTGACAGGAGTTTGATATTTGAGAAAGATTAATGAAGAAGAAAGTTCAGGAATTGCTCGAGGAATGTGGCGTTGTTTCTTTCGGAGCTAGTGCGAGTCTTCTGCACACCTGCCTTATGGCGAGCATGTCCAGAATAGGCTATTTCGCTCTTAAAGCAACGTTTTAAGTGAGATTTCGAACTCTTGGAAAATTTAAAGTTTCTCTTTATTTTTCCATCCCAGCGTTTCATTTCGGAACTCTGGACTGTACGCACGATAGGTTTAACTTTTCGGATGTCCGCCGACGCTAATTTCTTTGCTTCGAAACCTTAGTTTTGAGCGAAGGATGAAGACTTTTTCTATTCGGGACATCTAACGAAGATTTCGTCCGCGTTGCTAGACTTGTTTCGACATTTCCAATCTTTCTTCTGTTGGAAGTTTTGTCGTCTGAGCATCACAGCAAAAAAGTAGTTTTTCGGGACAGACTAACTTACACCGCTTTTGGCGTTTTGGATATCGTTTTTCCCAAATCTTAGATATTTGTTTTGAGTTCTGGAATTCTGACGCCAGAATCTCTCTTAGAATTCCACGGTGATCGTGCTGCAAAAATCAGAATCGCGAAATTTTCATTTTCCCGCGATTTCGCCTGCCTATAAATAGCTTAAAAAGCAAAAATTCCTTCATTTTCTTCCTTTTGTGGCTGAATTTCGTGGAGAGCAAGGGGGGAGGAGATTTTCGCGAAAACTTGACCAATCTTCGTGCAGTTCGTCCCTACTTCTAGGTATCGAGGTAACTAACACGATACCTACCTCTGATTGTTGTTTCTGTTGCGTTTCTGAAGTCGTTTCTGTGCTCACAGTTTTGAGCTTTTTCTAAAATGGTCTGATTTCTTCGATTTCTTGGTTGGGTTATGTTCCTTACGTTCCCCTGAGTCTAAAACCTCTGTCAGTAAACGCTGATTGTGATCCAGTTGTCTAGGATCTGAAAAACTGTTTCAAAACCCTTTTTGTCTCACATTTCGAAACTTTATTGTCGAAAAGACTTAATCTGACTTCGTGCCTTTAGGATTTGTTGTCACGGATGTCATGAGGATCATTGCTGTCAAATTTGTTTTCAGAACTGATAACTTTGAAGTTTTGAGCCTTTATTTTTGGCCAAAATGCCCCTGGATAGTCGTATTTCGGCCCGATTGTCCGAAAATTGTTCTGACAGTTTCTTTGCCTTAGTTTTACCCTAAAACTACCTTGTGAATTGATTTGATCGAAGAAAAAGAGTCGAAGCCCTTTTTCCTTTGAGGCCGTGGGTTATTACCTTTAGGGGGGAGTTTTTCGTTTTCGAAAACTTGTCCTTTCGTACCCGATTGTCGTATTCTGAAGCTTTAATGCTTTGTCTATCGTTTATGTATTGTTTTGCGATCGAACTAATCGATTTTGTTTGGTTTCTGCTTTGTTTTCCTCCGAGGTTCAGTTGAAGGAACTTTGGAATACTCAGAGCAATTGTTTGAGGAGAACTTTGTTTGCGAAGCTGGAACAGCTCGAGGTTAGGGCAACTTGCTATATTTAGCTATGATTGCATGATAGGAGTCGATAAATTCGACTTATGCTTTATCTGATGTTGTTTATGATGATGATTTATTGTTATGATTGTTTTCATAACTTATGATATTGATGATGTGTTGAATTGAGCGTTTCGACGCAACTTCGGAGTGGAGGTTCATTGATCTGGTGATCTTTGACATTTCGGGTTGGATGAACAACCCTAGGCAAGTCCGAATGTGGGGTTTGAGACTTAGCCATTTGTTGGGATTCGTTGGAATTCCTAGACTTTCCCCGGGAAATGTATTTTGGGTGGTTGATTTTTTGGAAACTTAGAATGATAGAGCTTTCGAAAAATAAAGACTTGGGAAACTTAGACTTTGAGAAATAAACTCATAATTTGACTAATTTGAATTGAAATCATTTTTATTAACGTTTAAGCATAGGAGAACTGAAGGGGAAAAATATTTATGAAAGGCGGGGAAAAGTCGACTTATGTTGTGGGTTTGGAGAGTTTGGAATTGGGAAAGCCATCAAGGTGGGCTATGATGATGATTGAAAGTCACCGAGTACTCTAGTACTCCTGGTAGTGTTGTTCGAGTCGTGTTGTATTGACCCGCACAGACTCTGGGTTTTGTTTGGGCTGTGTTGTATTGACCGACACTAGACCCTCGTGTATTCTTGTTGGTGGAGTTGTGTTGTATTGACCGACACTAACTCTTGGGTTGTTTTGAGTTTGGGTCGGAGCAGTTTTTGACCATCGAGATTTGATGAGTCAGATGACTCAAGAAGTCATCAAGGGTGATCGCACTCCTTTCATAATTAATTGTCTTTTGTCGCCGAATCGATATATACCGTCGGGTACAGTATATCTATATACCTTCGGGTACAGTATATACCTTCGGGTACAGTATATCTATATACCTTCGGGTACAGTATATACCTTCGGGTACAGTATATCTATATACCTTCGGGTACAGTATATACCGTCGGGTACAGTATATCTATATACCTTCGGGTACAGTATATACCTTCGGGTACAGTATATCTATATACCTTCGGGTACAGTATATACCTTCGGGTACAGTATATCTATATACCTTCGGATACAGTATATACCTTCGGGTACAGTATATACCTTCGGGTACAGTATATCTATATACCTTCGGGTACAGTATATACCTTCGGGTACAGCATGCCTTCGGGTAACTCGGCCATTCGATGGGGGATATGATCGACTGGGTGGTTAGGATCGACCTGTTGATGTCAGGCATAGCGGAGGGAAAAGTCAACCCGCAGGGTTAGGACTGATCCGACTATGTCAAGGTTGTACGTGACACCCGAGGGTTATGGTCGACACAATGCCAGTGTTAGGACCGACTCGATCGTGCCCAGCCTATTTCCTCCGGAACCCTCTTAATTGACGTTGCATTGACATATCATGCACTCTAACTATATTTGTTGAGGTATTGATGATTGAATTGTATTAGAGATTTGATACAATGCAGAACTTATATGTATATATACAACATATAAACATACCCCCCTCTATCGCATGTTGATTGTATATCTATTGTATTCTGTAAGTTGACCCTAGCACCTTGGCTTTGTTTGTATGTTTGTGTTTGGGCGGTCGGCCTGCTGCCAGGCGTCTGTCAGCCGGTTCGTGATGATTCGTTGTGCGGGAAAGACCTGGAGCGAAATGTCTATTACTGAAGCTTTCGACGAGGACCCGGACTTCATGGCTGATCGAGGGAGAGTCGATGATAGTAGTGTGGGATATGGGTGGTTAGAGTCTTTTGAGTTGGTTGTCACTGTCATAGCTCTGATTCGTCTTACTTTTGGGACCGGGTAGGTTCCCGATATATGGCTTTTGTGTGGTTCTCTTGCTGAGGATCACAGAGTGTCTGTCGGACTATAGGGGTCTTGGGTTGAGGCCATTTTGAGGCCGACTTTCTCTTGGATAGTGGTATATTTGATGCTTTTGCGTACAGTTTTGGTTTGTATATATTCGCCTACGAGCATGTTACCTTGGAGTCACTGCGTGTGCGCGTGACGGGATAGTGCAGCAGAGGCTGTACCTTTGTATATGTTGTTTATCGGTTAGTTTAGTTGTTGGGCTTTGTTTTTATTTCTTTATTGCTTTTATTAAAAGGAAACAATCAAAAAAAAATTACCTGTTTTCCGCGTAAAGTTTATTTTTGGTTATTAAAGTGACACCTGGAAATCGGGGTGTTACATTGTGGTATCAGAGCTTGTCGAGTCTTTCGGGAGTCTTTGGGAAATAGGTCTTCTGTGCTAGGTTGTGTGACTCTGCAAAGAGTAAAAATTGATTGTCTGCCAAGCGATCTTCGCTTTAATTGATTGAAGTTGCTACCTAATCATATTGTATAGCTATGCATAATACTATCTTATGATTGGTACTGACTATTTGCTAAACGAATACAGAACATGGTGAACGCGAACCAACTTGCTGAGATGGTGGCCACTTTGGTCCAAGCGATGACTGTACAAACGAATGACAATGCACAGAGGCGTGCTGCTGAGGACGCACGCGAGCTACACCTGCGTCAGAGGGAAGCATCTCTGGACCAGAACAGGGAATTGAATAATTTCATAAGACAGAATCCACCCAAGTTCACGGGCGAGACTGACCCGGACGAGGCGGATCTCTGGATCCAAGAGATAGAGAAGATTTTCGAAGTACTACAGACTAGTGAAGGGGCTAAGGTGGGCCTGGCAACTTATCTACTACTGGGCGATGCTGTGTACTGGTGGAGGGGCACCAGAGGGATGATGGAGGCAAACCATGTTGAGGTGAACTGGAATTCTTTTCGTGCTGCTTTTCTGGAGAAGTATTTTCCTGATAGTGCTCGTGACGAGCGTGAGTCGCAGTTTCTGACTCTTCGTCAAGGGAGCATGACTATTCCGGAATATGCTGCTAAGTTGGAATCTTTGGCCAAGCACTTCCGGTTTTTCCGTGATCAGGTTGATGAACCCTATATGTGCAAGCGCTTTGTGAGGGGACTGAGAGCTGACATTGAGGACTCAGTGAGACCGTTGGGGATTATGAGGTTTCAAGCTTTGGTTGAGAAGGCCACCGAGGTGGAACTGATGAAGAATAGGAGGATGGATCGGGCTGGAACTAGGGGACCAATGAGGTCAAGTTCCCGGAGCTATCAAGGAAAAGGAAAGTTTCAGATGAAGAAGCCTTATCAGCGTCCTATAGGGGAAGGTTTTACCCCGGGACAGTACAAACCGATGACCATTGCTACTGGAGGTGCAGGGAATCAAACCGACAACAAGGGTGTGACATGTTTCAGGTGTGGGAAGACTGGACATTTTGCTGACAAGTGTTCAGCGACTGGACCAAGATGCTTTAATTGCAACCGAGTGGGGCATCTAGCCGTGGACTGTAAGGCGCCCAAGAGGGAGCCATCCGTTAACACTGCAAGGGTAAAGCGCCCTGCTGCTAGAGGAAGGGTTTATATCATGGACGGTGAGGGAGCTGAGGGGTTAACCGGAGGAGAGCGTAAGAACGATGGTAACCTTCTACCCATTCTTTCGCATTCCAGTATAATACGCTTCATTACTCTCGTAGCGTGTGCAACACGCCTAACTTAGTTATACTGTTTGAGCTTTGACCTTACAGTTATTACACCTATTAAGAATTTATTTGACTGCTACTCGTGTTTTAACTATAGAAGTTACACGAGGTTTAGAATAACACACTAAGTCTAGAAAGCAGTCTTCCACCAATGCGATTATAAGGAAGCTAGTAGCTGGAGAACGAATCTTAGAGAGATTCCTTTTGGGTAGTATACGTGTAATGTTGAGGGTGCGTAGTTCCGTAGCGGGACCGTTAAGGATTGGATGTTGGGATAATTGTGACTACTGAATGATAGGAACTCATTGACTGTTCCATTGGGTTTTTCTAAATTTCCACCTTCGATGTATTAGGCCTGATCAACCTAATATTGAGGGGGTGATATTCGGAATCACAGCTGGTTATGGACTTTGATAGAAAGATGTGTAAGATGAATTTGAATTGATTGAGGATTAGTCGGATTTGGGAGGAAAGTTCGTGTTAAGCACTTGATTGTGAAAGATTAAGATTTAAATCTTTGGAATTCGATGAGTGTCGTATAGACATTGATTGGTTAGTTCGTGTGATTACTCCAAGTAGAGGTAGACTAAGTCAAGAGGTTTAATGCCGGAAAAGTATTAAGTAGTTTCTCGGAAGTTATGAAGTCATAGGTTATGTGATTACTGAGTGGAATTGTTAGAGACTAAATAAGTTGAATGTAATCAGGTTTTAGATGATAGCTTGATGGTAGCGAGATTGAGAAGAAATAACTCTGAACTAGATTGTTATAGTCGAGTTCGAGGAATAAGTTTTGCTAAGCGTTGGATTAATATGTGGAGACATTATAGTCTTAAGAGATGAATTTTCGCTTGAAAAGTGTTGAATTAATGATTAAGTTGGAGAAAGAAAGTTTTAGCATAAGTTGAATACTTGAGGTTGTTGATATGGATTCCAAAGAAATATGCTAAGATTACTAAGTGAGATTTACTAAGTTGGATTGAAATCATAGGGTTAAGGTTGAATCTTGAGAGTCGAGAATCGCGTACGAATAGGAGATCTTATGGTTGTAGGTGTGACAATAGGAGTTGAATCTTAGAAGATTGAAGACCTGAAGGTGAGCTTCGGGTTAAGACCATTGAGGTATAATATAAGAGTGATCTTGAAGTAAAGGAATTCTGGGTTGTGTGGAGTGTTAAGGTCGATGATCGATTGATGTTGATTATAAGGTTGCGGACATAATGAGCCATGTGATATGATTTGAATGATGTTAGCATAATAAGTTATGGATGTGAAAGCATGACGACACTGGTCAGGTCGTTTGGGTAAGTGAAGGAGTTATAGTTTTTAAGAAACTGATATTCATTTAAGAAGTATTGAAGGATTAAAGGTCATTAGAGGACCAAACTTGGTGAAGGTTTAGGTTTTAAATCTATGAATGTCTGTCTAAGGTGTGTAGGACTTGAAGTTTGTCAGAATTTGATTGAGAAATTAAGAAGTTGATTGGCGAGATGGTGATTGAGTCACAAAAAGGAAGGTGTTAGTATTAAGACGAATATCTGAGGTTGTTATATTTTGACGAGTTTCGTAGAGTTTAAGAGTCAATGGCTAGTTAAGTCCCTTGAGGTATAGTTATGATGTAATCTTCTAGAGGATAAGTCTCGATTTGTGCGAAGGGTTAGGGATTTCAGTGAGTGTAAATAGGTTTGAGTGAGGGAAGTTTCGAGGAAGAAGACGGTAAAAACGGATTGTTAGATATTAAGAGGAGGATTATCTTATAAGTTGTTGATAAATTGATGTTGAAGGGGGATAAGATTAGTGAAGGACAAGGAATAAGGACATAAGTCGAGTTTTAATTCGAATAGTGACTAAGTAGAAGTTTGATTACTTGGTGTGTGTAAAGATAGTTACGAAGTTGGAGGTGTTTTAATGGACTATTAGATTCCAACGCAAGATTTCATCTAGGAGTTATCGAACGGACAAGTGGAGTTTTGGACTGTAGATGAAGATCACGAGGACAAGCTGGGTATCTATTTTGAGATGACAGAGAGGCACTGAGTTTAAGAAGAATTTCGGACGACCGAAAGTAAAGAAGTAAGTGGCTAAGATTGTGCGACTTCACGGAATGCCAACCGGTATCATTTCAAGAAGAGATCCGACGCAAGTGATCGAGCCAGACGACATGAAGTTGAATGATGGTTTGTCTTTTGAGACACCGACAGTTAGCAGTGGGGATAGAAGAGTGAAACAGTTAAGGGGAAAACAACTTGCTTAAGTAAAGGTTATGAGGAACAATGACACGGGCAATGCTACAGGGGAATTGGAAGACCAGATCAAGGAACTGTATTCCGGACTTTTCTCAGAACTCTGAGTTTCGAGGACGAAACTTTCTTTTTGGAGGGGAGTATTGTAAGACCCGGATTTTCGGAACAAGTTAATTTCCGACTCACGCGTGGAATCAGTGTAAGCGTGACAGGAGTTTGATATTTGAGAAAGATTAATGAAGAAGAAAGTTCAGGAATTGCTCGAGGAATGTGGCGTTGTTTCTTTCGGAGCTAGTGCGAGTCTTCTGCACACCTGCCTTATGGCGAGCATGTCCAGAATAGGCTATTTCGCTCTTAAAGCAACGTTTTAAGTGAGATTTCGAACTCTTGGAAAATTTAAAGTTTCTCTTTATTTTTCCATCCCAGCGTTTCATTTCGGAACTCTGGACTGTACGCACGATAGGTTTAACTTTTCGGATGTCCGCCGACGCTAATTTCTTTGCTTCGAAACCTTAGTTTTGAGCGAAGGATGAAGACTTTTTCTATTCGGGACATCTAACGAAGATTTCGTCCGCGTTGCTAGACTTGTTTCGACATTTCCAATCTTTCTTCTGTTGGAAGTTTTGTCGTCTGAGCATCACAGCAAAAAAGTAGTTTTTCGGGACAGACTAACTTACACCGCTTTTGGCGTTTTGGATATCGTTTTTCCCAAATCTTAGATATTTGTTTTGAGTTCTGGAATTCTGACGCCAGAATCTCTCTTAGAATTCCACGGTGATCGTGCTGCAAAAATCAGAATCGCGAAATTTTCATTTTCCCCGCGATTTCGCCTGCCTATAAATAGCTTAAAAAGCAAAAATTCCTTCATTTTCTTCCTTTTGTGGCTGAATTTCGTGGAGAGCAAGGGGGGAGGAGATTTTCGCGAAAACTTGACCAATCTTCGTGCAGTTCGTCCCTACTTCTAGGTATCGAGGTAACTAACACGATACCTACCTCTGATTGTTGTTTCTGTTGCGTTTCTGAAGTCGTTTCTGTGCTCACAGTTTTGAGCTTTTTCTAAAATGGTCTGATTTCTTCGATTTCTTGGTTGGGTTATGTTCCTTACGTTCCCCTGAGTCTAAAACCTCTGTCAGTAAACGCTGATTGTGATCCAGTTGTCTAGGATCTGAAAAACTGTTTCAAAACCCTTTTTGTCTCACATTTCGAAACTTTATTGTCGAAAAGACTTAATCTGACTTCGTGCCTTTAGGATTTGTTGTCACGGATGTCATGAGGATCATTGCTGTCAAATTTGTTTTCAGAACTGATAACTTTGAAGTTTTGAGCCTTTATTTTTGGCCAAAATGCCCCTGGATAGTCGTATTTCGGCCCGATTGTCCGAAAATTGTTCTGACAGTTTCTTTGCCTTAGTTTTACCCTAAAACTACCTTGTGAATTGATTTGATCGAAGAAAAAGAGTCGAAGCCCTTTTTCCTTTGAGGCCGTGGGTTATTACCTTTAGGGGGGAGTTTTTCGTTTTTCGAAAACTTGTCCTTTCGTACCCGATTGTCGTATTCTGAAGCTTTAATGCTTTGTCTATCGTTTATGTATTGTTTTGCGATCGAACTAATCGATTTTGTTTGGTTTCTGCTTTGTTTTCCTCCGAGGTTCAGTTGAAGGAACTTTGGAATACTCAGAGCAATTGTTTGAGGAGAACTTTGTTTGCGAAGCTGGAACAGCTCGAGGTTAGGGCAACTTGCTATATTTAGCTATGATTGCATGATAGGAGTCGATAAATTCGACTTATGCTTTATCTGATGTTGTTTATGATGATGATTTATTGTTATGATTGTTTTCATAACTTATGATATTGATGATGTGTTGAATTGAGCGTTTCGACGCAACTTCGGAGTGGAGGTTCATTGATCTGGTGATCTTTGACATTTCGGGTTGGATGAACAACCCTAGGCAAGTCCGAATGTGGGGTTTGAGACTTAGCCATTTGTTGGGATTCGTTGGAATTCTAGACTTTCCCGGGAAATGTATTTTGGGTGGTTGATTTTTTGGAAACTTAGAATGATAGAGCTTTCGAAAAATAAAGACTTGGGAAACTTAGACTTTGAGAAATAAACTCATAATTTGACTAATTTGAATTGAAATCATTTTTATTAACGTTTAAGCATAGGAGAACTGAAGGGGAAAAATATTTATGAAAGGCGGGGAAAAAGTCGACTTATGTTGTGGGTTTGGAGAGTTTGGAATTGGGAAAGCCATCAAGGTGGGCTATGGTGATGATTGAAAGTCACCGAGTACTCTAGTACTCCTGGTAGTGTTGTTCGAGTCGTGTTGTATTGACCGGCACAGACTCTGGGTTTTGTTTGGGCTGTGTTGTATTGACCGACACTAGACCTCGTGTATTCTTGTTGGTGGAGTTGTGTTGTATTGACCGACACTAACTCTTGGGTTGTTTTGAGTTTGGGTCGGAGCAGTTTTTGACCATCGAGATTTGATGAGTCAGATGACTCAAGAAGTCATCAAGGGTGATCGCACTCCTTTCATAATTAATTGTCTTTTGTCGCCGAATCGATATATATAC
>NC_080043.1:46151178-46219044 GCF_012489685.1 Lotus japonicus
CCACCTTCGATGTATTAGGCCTGATCAACCTAATATTGAGGGGGTGATATTCGGAATCACAGCTGGTTATGGACTTTGATAGAAAGATGTGTTAAGATGAATTTGAATTGATTGAGGATTAGTCGGATTTGGGAGGAAAGTTTCGTGGTTAAGCACTTGATTGTGAAAGATTAAGATTTAAATCTTTGGAATTCGATGAGTGTCGTATAGACATTGATTGGTTAGTTCGTGTGATTACTCCAAGTAGAGGTAGACTAAGTCAAGAGGTTTAATGCCGGAAAAGTTTAAGTAGTTTCTCGGAAGTTATGAAGTCATAGGTTATGTGATTACTGAGTGGAATTGTTAGAGACTAAATAAGTTGAATGTAATCAGGTTTTTAGATGATAGCTTGATGGTAGCGAGATTGAGAAGAAATAACTCTGAACTAGATTGTTATAGTCGAGTTCGAGGAATAAGTTTTGCTAAGCGTTGGATTAATATGTGGAGACATTATAGTCTTAAGAGATGAATTTTCGCTTGAAAAGTGTTGAATTAATGATTAAGTTGGAGAAAGAAAGTTTTAGCATAAGTTGAATACTTGAGGTTGTTGATATGGATTCCAAAGAAATATGCTAAGATTACTAAGTGAGATTTACTAAGTTGGATTGAAATCATAGGGTTAAGGTTGAATCTTGAGAGTCGAGAATCGCGTACGAATAGGAGATCTTATGGTTGTAGGTGTGACAATAGGAGTTGAATCTTAGAAGATTGAAGACCTGAAGGTGAGCTTCGGGTTAAGACCATTGAGGTATAATATAAGAGTGATCTTGAAGTAAAGGAATTCTGGGTTGTGTGGAGTGTTAAGGTCGATGATCGATTGATGTTGATTATAAGGTTGCGGACATAATGAGCCATGTGATATGATTTGAATGATGTTAGCATAATAAGTTATGGATGTGAAAGCATGACGACACTGGTCAGGTCGTTTGGGTAAGTGAAGGAGTTATAGTTTTTAAGAACTGATATTCATTTAAGAAGTATTGAAGGATTAAAGGTCATTAGAGGACCAAACTTGGTGAAGGTTTAGGTTTTAAATCTATGAATGTCTGTCTAAGGTGTGTAGGACTTGAAGTTTGTCAGAATTTGATTGAGAAATTAAGAAGTTGATTGGCGAGATGGTGATTGAGTCACAAAAAGGAAGGTGTTAGTATTAAGACGAATATCTGAGGTTGTTATATTTTGACGAGTTTCGTAGAGTTTAAGAGTCAATGGCTAGTTAAGTCCCTTGAGGTATAGTTATGATGTAATCTTCTAGAGGATAAGTCTCGATTTGTGCGAAGGGTTAGGGATTTCAGTGAGTGTAAATAGGTTTGAGTGAGGGAAGTTTCGAGGAAGAAGACGGTAAAAACGGATTGTTAGATATTAAGAGGAGGATTATCTTATAAGTTGTTGATAAATTGATGTTGAAGGGGGATAAGATTAGTGAAGGACAAGGAATAAGGACATAAGTCGAGTTTTAATTCGAATAGTGACTAAGTAGAAGTTTGATTACTTGGTGTGTGTAAAGATAGTTACGAAGTTGGAGGTGTTTTAATGGACTATTAGATTCCAACGCAAGATTTCATCTAGGAGTTATCGAACGGACAAGTGGAGTTTTGGACTGTAGATGAAGATCACGAGGACAAGCTGGGTATCTATTTTGAGATGACAGAGAGGCACTGAGTTTAAGAAGAATTTCGGACGACCGAAAGTAAAGAAGTAAGTGGCTAAGATTGTGCGACTTCACGGAATGCCAACCGGTATCATTTCAAGAAGAGATCCGACGCAAGTGATCGAGCCAGACGACATGAAGTTGAATGATGGTTTGTCTTTTGAGACACCGACAGTTAGCAGTGGGGATAGAAGAGTGAAACAGTTAAGGGGAAAACAACTTGCTTAAGTAAAGGTTATGAGGAACAATGACACGGGCAATGCTACAGGGGAATTGGAAGACCAGATCAAGGAACTGTATTCCGGACTTTTCTCAGAACTCTGAGTTTCGAGGACGAAACTTTCTTTTTGGAGGGGAGTATTGTAAGACCCGGATTTTCGGAACAAGTTAATTTCCGACTCACGCGTGGAATCAGTGTAAGCGTGACAGGAGTTTGATATTTGAGAAAGATTAATGAAGAAGAAAGTTCAGGAATTGCTCGAGGAATGTGGCGTTGTTTCTTTCGGAGCTAGTGCGAGTCTTCTGCACACCTGCCTTATGGCGAGCATGTCCAGAATAGGCTATTTCGCTCTTAAAGCAACGTTTTAAGTGAGATTTCGAACTCTTGGAAAATTTAAAGTTTCTCTTTATTTTTCCATCCCAGCGTTTCATTTCGGAACTCTGGACTGTACGCACGATAGGTTTAACTTTTCGGATGTCCGCCGACGCTAATTTCTTTGCTTCGAAACCTTAGTTTTGAGCGAAGGATGAAGACTTTTTCTATTCGGGACATCTAACGAAGATTTCGTCCGCGTTGCTAGACTTGTTTCGACATTTCCAATCTTTCTTCTGTTGGAAGTTTTGTCGTCTGAGCATCACAGCAAAAAAGTAGTTTTTCGGGACAGACTAACTTACACCGCTTTTGGCGTTTTGGATATCGTTTTTCCCAAATCTTAGATATTTGTTTTGAGTTCTGGAATTCTGACGCCAGAATCTCTCTTAGAATTCCACGGTGATCGTGCTGCAAAAATCAGAATCGCGAAATTTTCATTTTCCCGCGATTTCGCCTGCCTATAAATAGCTTAAAAAGCAAAAATTCCTTCATTTTCTTCCTTTTGTGGCTGAATTTCGTGGAGAGCAAGGGGGGAGGAGATTTTCGCGAAAACTTGACCAATCTTCGTGCAGTTCGTCCCTACTTCTAGGTATCGAGGTAACTAACACGATACCTACCTCTGATTGTTGTTTCTGTTGCGTTTCTGAAGTCGTTTCTGTGCTCACAGTTTTGAGCTTTTTCTAAAATGGTCTGATTTCTTCGATTTCTTGGTTGGGTTATGTTCCTTACGTTCCCCTGAGTCTAAAACCTCTGTCAGTAAACGCTGATTGTGATCCAGTTGTCTAGGATCTGAAAAACTGTTTCAAAACCCTTTTTGTCTCACATTTCGAAACTTTATTGTCGAAAAGACTTAATCTGACTTCGTGCCTTTAGGATTTGTTGTCACGGATGTCATGAGGATCATTGCTGTCAAATTTGTTTTCAGAACTGATAACTTTGAAGTTTTGAGCCTTTATTTTTGGCCAAAATGCCCCTGGATAGTCGTATTTCGGCCCGATTGTCCGAAAATTGTTCTGACAGTTTCTTTGCCTTAGTTTTACCCTAAAACTACCTTGTGAATTGATTTGATCGAAGAAAAAGAGTCGAAGCCCTTTTTCCTTTGAGGCCGTGGGTTATTACCTTTAGGGGGGAGTTTTTCGTTTTCGAAAACTTGTCCTTTCGTACCCGATTGTCGTATTCTGAAGCTTTAATGCTTTGTCTATCGTTTATGTATTGTTTTGCGATCGAACTAATCGATTTTGTTTGGTTTCTGCTTTGTTTTCCTCCGAGGTTCAGTTGAAGGAACTTTGGAATACTCAGAGCAATTGTTTGAGGAGAACTTTGTTTGCGAAGCTGGAACAGCTCGAGGTTAGGGCAACTTGCTATATTTAGCTATGATTGCATGATAGGAGTCGATAAATTCGACTTATGCTTTATCTGATGTTGTTTATGATGATGATTTATTGTTATGATTGTTTTCATAACTTATGATATTGATGATGTGTTGAATTGAGCGTTTCGACGCAACTTCGGAGTGGAGGTTCATTGATCTGGTGATCTTTGACATTTCGGGTTGGATGAACAACCCTAGGCAAGTCCGAATGTGGGGTTTGAGACTTAGCCATTTGTTGGGATTCGTTGGAATTCCTAGACTTTCCCCGGGAAATGTATTTTGGGTGGTTGATTTTTTGGAAACTTAGAATGATAGAGCTTTCGAAAAATAAAGACTTGGGAAACTTAGACTTTGAGAAATAAACTCATAATTTGACTAATTTGAATTGAAATCATTTTTATTAACGTTTAAGCATAGGAGAACTGAAGGGGAAAAATATTTATGAAAGGCGGGGAAAAGTCGACTTATGTTGTGGGTTTGGAGAGTTTGGAATTGGGAAAGCCATCAAGGTGGGCTATGATGATGATTGAAAGTCACCGAGTACTCTAGTACTCCTGGTAGTGTTGTTCGAGTCGTGTTGTATTGACCCGCACAGACTCTGGGTTTTGTTTGGGCTGTGTTGTATTGACCGACACTAGACCCTCGTGTATTCTTGTTGGTGGAGTTGTGTTGTATTGACCGACACTAACTCTTGGGTTGTTTTGAGTTTGGGTCGGAGCAGTTTTTGACCATCGAGATTTGATGAGTCAGATGACTCAAGAAGTCATCAAGGGTGATCGCACTCCTTTCATAATTAATTGTCTTTTGTCGCCGAATCGATATATACCGTCGGGTACAGTATATCTATATACCTTCGGGTACAGTATATACCTTCGGGTACAGTATATCTATATACCTTCGGGTACAGTATATACCTTCGGGTACAGTATATCTATATACCTTCGGGTACAGTATATACCGTCGGGTACAGTATATCTATATACCTTCGGGTACAGTATATACCTTCGGGTACAGTATATCTATATACCTTCGGGTACAGTATATACCTTCGGGTACAGTATATCTATATACCTTCGGATACAGTATATACCTTCGGGTACAGTATATACCTTCGGGTACAGTATATCTATATACCTTCGGGTACAGTATATACCTTCGGGTACAGCATGCCTTCGGGTAACTCGGCCATTCGATGGGGGATATGATCGACTGGGTGGTTAGGATCGACCTGTTGATGTCAGGCATAGCGGAGGGAAAAGTCAACCCGCAGGGTTAGGACTGATCCGACTATGTCAAGGTTGTACGTGACACCCGAGGGTTATGGTCGACACAATGCCAGTGTTAGGACCGACTCGATCGTGCCCAGCCTATTTCCTCCGGAACCCTCTTAATTGACGTTGCATTGACATATCATGCACTCTAACTATATTTGTTGAGGTATTGATGATTGAATTGTATTAGAGATTTGATACAATGCAGAACTTATATGTATATATACAACATATAAACATACCCCCCTCTATCGCATGTTGATTGTATATCTATTGTATTCTGTAAGTTGACCCTAGCACCTTGGCTTTGTTTGTATGTTTGTGTTTGGGCGGTCGGCCTGCTGCCAGGCGTCTGTCAGCCGGTTCGTGATGATTCGTTGTGCGGGAAAGACCTGGAGCGAAATGTCTATTACTGAAGCTTTCGACGAGGACCCGGACTTCATGGCTGATCGAGGGAGAGTCGATGATAGTAGTGTGGGATATGGGTGGTTAGAGTCTTTTGAGTTGGTTGTCACTGTCATAGCTCTGATTCGTCTTACTTTTGGGACCGGGTAGGTTCCCGATATATGGCTTTTGTGTGGTTCTCTTGCTGAGGATCACAGAGTGTCTGTCGGACTATAGGGGTCTTGGGTTGAGGCCATTTTGAGGCCGACTTTCTCTTGGATAGTGGTATATTTGATGCTTTTGCGTACAGTTTTGGTTTGTATATATTCGCCTACGAGCATGTTACCTTGGAGTCACTGCGTGTGCGCGTGACGGGATAGTGCAGCAGAGGCTGTACCTTTGTATATGTTGTTTATCGGTTAGTTTAGTTGTTGGGCTTTGTTTTTATTTCTTTATTGCTTTTATTAAAAGGAAACAATCAAAAAAAAATTACCTGTTTTCCGCGTAAAGTTTATTTTTGGTTATTAAAGTGACACCTGGAAATCGGGGTGTTACATTGTGGTATCAGAGCTTGTCGAGTCTTTCGGGAGTCTTTGGGAAATAGGTCTTCTGTGCTAGGTTGTGTGACTCTGCAAAGAGTAAAAATTGATTGTCTGCCAAGCGATCTTCGCTTTAATTGATTGAAGTTGCTACCTAATCATATTGTATAGCTATGCATAATACTATCTTATGATTGGTACTGACTATTTGCTAAACGAATACAGAACATGGTGAACGCGAACCAACTTGCTGAGATGGTGGCCACTTTGGTCCAAGCGATGACTGTACAAACGAATGACAATGCACAGAGGCGTGCTGCTGAGGACGCACGCGAGCTACACCTGCGTCAGAGGGAAGCATCTCTGGACCAGAACAGGGAATTGAATAATTTCATAAGACAGAATCCACCCAAGTTCACGGGCGAGACTGACCCGGACGAGGCGGATCTCTGGATCCAAGAGATAGAGAAGATTTTCGAAGTACTACAGACTAGTGAAGGGGCTAAGGTGGGCCTGGCAACTTATCTACTACTGGGCGATGCTGTGTACTGGTGGAGGGGCACCAGAGGGATGATGGAGGCAAACCATGTTGAGGTGAACTGGAATTCTTTTCGTGCTGCTTTTCTGGAGAAGTATTTTCCTGATAGTGCTCGTGACGAGCGTGAGTCGCAGTTTCTGACTCTTCGTCAAGGGAGCATGACTATTCCGGAATATGCTGCTAAGTTGGAATCTTTGGCCAAGCACTTCCGGTTTTTCCGTGATCAGGTTGATGAACCCTATATGTGCAAGCGCTTTGTGAGGGGACTGAGAGCTGACATTGAGGACTCAGTGAGACCGTTGGGGATTATGAGGTTTCAAGCTTTGGTTGAGAAGGCCACCGAGGTGGAACTGATGAAGAATAGGAGGATGGATCGGGCTGGAACTAGGGGACCAATGAGGTCAAGTTCCCGGAGCTATCAAGGAAAAGGAAAGTTTCAGATGAAGAAGCCTTATCAGCGTCCTATAGGGGAAGGTTTTACCCCGGGACAGTACAAACCGATGACCATTGCTACTGGAGGTGCAGGGAATCAAACCGACAACAAGGGTGTGACATGTTTCAGGTGTGGGAAGACTGGACATTTTGCTGACAAGTGTTCAGCGACTGGACCAAGATGCTTTAATTGCAACCGAGTGGGGCATCTAGCCGTGGACTGTAAGGCGCCCAAGAGGGAGCCATCCGTTAACACTGCAAGGGTAAAGCGCCCTGCTGCTAGAGGAAGGGTTTATATCATGGACGGTGAGGGAGCTGAGGGGTTAACCGGAGGAGAGCGTAAGAACGATGGTAACCTTCTACCCATTCTTTCGCATTCCAGTATAATACGCTTCATTACTCTCGTAGCGTGTGCAACACGCCTAACTTAGTTATACTGTTTGAGCTTTGACCTTACAGTTATTACACCTATTAAGAATTTATTTGACTGCTACTCGTGTTTTAACTATAGAAGTTACACGAGGTTTAGAATAACACACTAAGTCTAGAAAGCAGTCTTCCACCAATGCGATTATAAGGAAGCTAGTAGCTGGAGAACGAATCTTAGAGAGATTCCTTTTGGGTAGTATACGTGTAATGTTGAGGGTGCGTAGTTCCGTAGCGGGACCGTTAAGGATTGGATGTTGGGATAATTGTGACTACTGAATGATAGGAACTCATTGACTGTTCCATTGGGTTTTTCTAAATTTCCACCTTCGATGTATTAGGCCTGATCAACCTAATATTGAGGGGGTGATATTCGGAATCACAGCTGGTTATGGACTTTGATAGAAAGATGTGTAAGATGAATTTGAATTGATTGAGGATTAGTCGGATTTGGGAGGAAAGTTCGTGTTAAGCACTTGATTGTGAAAGATTAAGATTTAAATCTTTGGAATTCGATGAGTGTCGTATAGACATTGATTGGTTAGTTCGTGTGATTACTCCAAGTAGAGGTAGACTAAGTCAAGAGGTTTAATGCCGGAAAAGTATTAAGTAGTTTCTCGGAAGTTATGAAGTCATAGGTTATGTGATTACTGAGTGGAATTGTTAGAGACTAAATAAGTTGAATGTAATCAGGTTTTAGATGATAGCTTGATGGTAGCGAGATTGAGAAGAAATAACTCTGAACTAGATTGTTATAGTCGAGTTCGAGGAATAAGTTTTGCTAAGCGTTGGATTAATATGTGGAGACATTATAGTCTTAAGAGATGAATTTTCGCTTGAAAAGTGTTGAATTAATGATTAAGTTGGAGAAAGAAAGTTTTAGCATAAGTTGAATACTTGAGGTTGTTGATATGGATTCCAAAGAAATATGCTAAGATTACTAAGTGAGATTTACTAAGTTGGATTGAAATCATAGGGTTAAGGTTGAATCTTGAGAGTCGAGAATCGCGTACGAATAGGAGATCTTATGGTTGTAGGTGTGACAATAGGAGTTGAATCTTAGAAGATTGAAGACCTGAAGGTGAGCTTCGGGTTAAGACCATTGAGGTATAATATAAGAGTGATCTTGAAGTAAAGGAATTCTGGGTTGTGTGGAGTGTTAAGGTCGATGATCGATTGATGTTGATTATAAGGTTGCGGACATAATGAGCCATGTGATATGATTTGAATGATGTTAGCATAATAAGTTATGGATGTGAAAGCATGACGACACTGGTCAGGTCGTTTGGGTAAGTGAAGGAGTTATAGTTTTTAAGAAACTGATATTCATTTAAGAAGTATTGAAGGATTAAAGGTCATTAGAGGACCAAACTTGGTGAAGGTTTAGGTTTTAAATCTATGAATGTCTGTCTAAGGTGTGTAGGACTTGAAGTTTGTCAGAATTTGATTGAGAAATTAAGAAGTTGATTGGCGAGATGGTGATTGAGTCACAAAAAGGAAGGTGTTAGTATTAAGACGAATATCTGAGGTTGTTATATTTTGACGAGTTTCGTAGAGTTTAAGAGTCAATGGCTAGTTAAGTCCCTTGAGGTATAGTTATGATGTAATCTTCTAGAGGATAAGTCTCGATTTGTGCGAAGGGTTAGGGATTTCAGTGAGTGTAAATAGGTTTGAGTGAGGGAAGTTTCGAGGAAGAAGACGGTAAAAACGGATTGTTAGATATTAAGAGGAGGATTATCTTATAAGTTGTTGATAAATTGATGTTGAAGGGGGATAAGATTAGTGAAGGACAAGGAATAAGGACATAAGTCGAGTTTTAATTCGAATAGTGACTAAGTAGAAGTTTGATTACTTGGTGTGTGTAAAGATAGTTACGAAGTTGGAGGTGTTTTAATGGACTATTAGATTCCAACGCAAGATTTCATCTAGGAGTTATCGAACGGACAAGTGGAGTTTTGGACTGTAGATGAAGATCACGAGGACAAGCTGGGTATCTATTTTGAGATGACAGAGAGGCACTGAGTTTAAGAAGAATTTCGGACGACCGAAAGTAAAGAAGTAAGTGGCTAAGATTGTGCGACTTCACGGAATGCCAACCGGTATCATTTCAAGAAGAGATCCGACGCAAGTGATCGAGCCAGACGACATGAAGTTGAATGATGGTTTGTCTTTTGAGACACCGACAGTTAGCAGTGGGGATAGAAGAGTGAAACAGTTAAGGGGAAAACAACTTGCTTAAGTAAAGGTTATGAGGAACAATGACACGGGCAATGCTACAGGGGAATTGGAAGACCAGATCAAGGAACTGTATTCCGGACTTTTCTCAGAACTCTGAGTTTCGAGGACGAAACTTTCTTTTTGGAGGGGAGTATTGTAAGACCCGGATTTTCGGAACAAGTTAATTTCCGACTCACGCGTGGAATCAGTGTAAGCGTGACAGGAGTTTGATATTTGAGAAAGATTAATGAAGAAGAAAGTTCAGGAATTGCTCGAGGAATGTGGCGTTGTTTCTTTCGGAGCTAGTGCGAGTCTTCTGCACACCTGCCTTATGGCGAGCATGTCCAGAATAGGCTATTTCGCTCTTAAAGCAACGTTTTAAGTGAGATTTCGAACTCTTGGAAAATTTAAAGTTTCTCTTTATTTTTCCATCCCAGCGTTTCATTTCGGAACTCTGGACTGTACGCACGATAGGTTTAACTTTTCGGATGTCCGCCGACGCTAATTTCTTTGCTTCGAAACCTTAGTTTTGAGCGAAGGATGAAGACTTTTTCTATTCGGGACATCTAACGAAGATTTAGTCCGCGTTGCTAGACTTGTTTCGACATTTCCAATCTTTCTTCTGTTGGAAGTTTTGTCGTCTGAGCATCACAGCAAAAAAGTAGTTTTTCGGGACAGACTAACTTACACCGCTTTTGGCGTTTTGGATATCGTTTTTCCCAAATCTTAGATATTTGTTTTGAGTTCTGGAATTCTGACGCCAGAATCTCTCTTAGAATTCCACGGTGATCGTGCTGCAAAAATCAGAATCGCGAAATTTTCATTTTCCCGCGATTTCGCCTGCCTATAAATAGCTTAAAAAGCAAAAATTCCTTCATTTTCTTCCTTTTGTGGCTGAATTTCGTGGAGAGCAAGGGGGGAGGAGATTTTCGCGAAAACTTGACCAATCTTCGTGCAGTTCGTCCCTACTTCTAGGTATCGAGGTAACTAACACGATACCTACCTCTGATTGTTGTTTCTGTTGCGTTTCTGAAGTCGTTTCTGTGCTCACAGTTTTGAGCTTTTTCTAAAATGGTCTGATTTCTTCGATTTCTTGGTTGGGTTATGTTCCTTACGTTCCCCTGAGTCTAAAACCTCTGTCAGTAAACGCTGATTGTGATCCAGTTGTCCAGGATCTGAAAAACTGTTTCAAAACCCTTTTTGTCTCACATTTCGAAACTTTATTGTCGAAAAGACTTAATCTGACTTCGTGCCTTTAGGATTTGTTGTCACGGATGTCATGAGGATCATTGCTGTCAAATTTGTTTTCAGAACTGATAACTTTGAAGTTTTGAGCCTTTATTTTTGGCCAAAATGCCCCTGGATAGTCGTATTTCGGCCCGATTGTCCGAAAATTGTTCTGACAGTTTCTTTGCCTTAGTTTTACCCTAAAACTACCTTGTGAATTGATTTGATCGAAGAAAAAGAGTCGAAGCCCTTTTTCCTTTGAGGCCGTGGGTTATTACCTTTAGGGGGGAGTTTTTCGTTTTCGAAAACTTGTCCTTTCGTACCCGATTGTCGTATTCTGAAGCTTTAATGCTTTGTCTATCGTTTATGTATTGTTTTGCGATCGAACTAATCGATTTTGTTTGGTTTCTGCTTTGTTTTCCTCCGAGGTTCAGTTGAAGGAACTTTGGAATACTCAGAGCAATTGTTTGAGGAGAACTTTGTTTGCGAAGCTGGAACAGCTCGAGGTTAGGGCAACTTGCTATATTTAGCTATGATTGCATGATAGGAGTCGATAAATTCGACTTATGCTTTATCTGATGTTGTTTATGATGATGATTTATTGTTATGATTGTTTTCATAACTTATGATATTGATGATGTGTTGAATTGAGCGTTTCGACGCAACTTCGGAGTGGAGGTTCATTGATCTGGTGATCTTTGACATTTCGGGTTGGATGAACAACCCTAGGCAAGTCCGAGTGTGGGGTTTTAGACTTAGCCATTTGTTGGGATTCGTTGGAATTCTTAGACTTTCCCCGGGAAATGTATTTTGGGTGGTTGATTTTTTGGAAACTTAGAATGATAGAGCTTTCGAAAAATAAAGACTTGGGAAACTTAGACTTTGAGAAATAAACTCATAATTTGACTAATTTGAATTGAAATCATTTTTATTAACGTTTAAGCATAGGAGAACTGAAGGGGAAAAATATTTATGAAAGGCGGGGAAAAGTCGACTTATGTTGTGGGTTTGGAGAGTTTGGAATTGGGAAAGCCATCAAGGTGGGCTATGGTGATGATTGAAAGTCACCGAGTACTCTAGTACTCCTGGTAGTGTTGTTCGAGTCGTGTTGTATTGACCGGCACAGACTCTGGGTTTTGTTTGGGCTGTGTTGTATTGACCGACACTAGACCCTCGTGTATTCTTGTTGGTGGAGTTGTGTTGTATTGACCGACACTAACTCTTGGGTTGTTTTGAGTTTGGGTCGGAGCAGTTTTTGACCATCGAGATTTGATGAGTCAGATGACTCAAGAAGTCATCAAGGGTGATCGCACTCCTTTCATAATTAATTGTCTTTTGTCGCCGAATCGATATATACCGTCGGGTACAGTATATCTATATACCTTCGGGTACAGTATATACCTTCGGGTACAGTATATCTATATACCTTCGGGTACAGTATATACCTTCGGGTACAGTATATCTATATACCTTCGGGTACAGTATATACCGTCGGGTACAGTATATCTATATACCTTCGGGTACAGTATATACCTTCGGGTACAGTATATCTATATACCTTCGGGTACAGTATATACCTTCGGGTACAGTATATCTATATACCTTCGGATACAGTATATACCTTCGGGTACAGTATATACCTTCGGGTACAGTATATCTATATACCTTCGGGTACAGTATATACCTTCGGGTACAGCATGCCTTCGGGTAACTCGGCCATTCGATGGGGGATATGATCGACTGGGTGGTTAGGATCGACCTGTTGATGTCAGGCATAGCGGAGGGAAAAGTCAACCCGCAGGGTTAGGACTGATCCGACTATGTCAAGGTTGTACGTGACACCCGAGGGTTATGGTCGACACAATGCCAGTGTTAGGACCGACTCGATCGTGCCCAGCCTATTTCCTCCGGAACCCTCTTAATTGACGTTGCATTGACATATCATGCACTCTAACTATATTTGTTGAGGTATTGATGATTGAATTGTATTAGAGATTTGATACAATGCAGAACTTATATGTATATATACAACATATAAACATACCCCCCTCTATCGCATGTTGATTGTATATCTATTGTATTCTGTAAGTTGACCCTAGAACCTTGGCTTTGTTTGTATGTTTGTGTTTGGGCGGTCGGCCTGCTGCCAGGCGTCTGTCAGCCGGTTCGTGATGATTCGTTGTGCGGGAAAGACCCGGAGCGAAATGTCTATTACTGAAGCTTTCGACGAGGACCCGGACTTCATGGCTGATCGAGGGAGAGTCGATGATAGTAGTGTGGGATATGGGTGGTTAGAGTCTTTTGAGTTGGTTGTCACTGTCATAGCTCTGATTCGTCTTACTTTTGGGACCGGGTAGGTTCCCGATATATGGCTTTTGTGTGGTTCTCTTGCTGAGGATCACAGAGTGTCTGTCGGACTATAGGGGTCTTGGGTTGAGGCCATTTTGAGGCCGACTTTCTCTTGGATAGTGGTATATTTGATGCTTTTGCGTACAGTTTTGGTTTGTATATATTCGCCTACGAGCATGTTACCTTGGAGTCACTGCGTGTGCCCGTGACGGGATAGTGCAGCAGAGGCTGTACCTTTGTATATGTTGTTTATCGGTTAGTTTAGTTGTTGGGCTTTGTTTTTATTTCTTTATTGCTTTTATTAAAAGGAAACAATCAAAAAAAAAATTACCTGTTTTCCACGTAAAGTTTATTTTTGGTTATTAAAGTGACACCTGGAAATCGGGGTGTTACACCTCCGGGGGTCCGCTGGGCTGGGTCGCCTCAGGAGTCTCCTCGGGCCCATGAGGAGCTGTAGAGGTAACAGGGGCGCTCTCCTCACCGGAGGGGGAGGCAGCAGTCAAGAGGTGCGGCTTCTTGGGGGGTGGTCGAGAGGCTTCCTCGCTGATGGCCCGTTTCTCACTCGCCGTGTTTGCTGACGAGGACGTCTTGTCACCCTTCAGGTTATCCTGAAGGGGAAAGGGAATGTTCTTTTTATTCTCAAAAGCAGCCATAAGGCCCGCACTAGTGAAATTCATCTTCCCTAAAACAAAGAGAGGCAAAGAAGAGTCAGCAGAGAATAAGAGGTCCAAAGTAAACAAGGGACAAAGGACGTTTCAAGGAAGCAGTTGGGATTCTGCAGATCTCTGCTACCACGTGGCGCAGGCCCAATGCGTGTCAAACCACCACGATTCAGTGCATGCGCATAACTGCAAATAAGGCGGGAAGACCGATGCGCAAGCCAGAAACTTGGGCCTCACCCTGGGGGCCCAACTAGCCCATTAAGGGAAGTTAGGGGCGCCAAGCCCAACCCCATATATATAAATAGGGGACGGTTACCAATTGTAAGGGACTCTTAGCCCATTTGGGAAATAATAAACTTGAAATTCAGTTACTTTCTCTCTCTAAGCGGTTACGCTCTTATTCTCTCTAGATTCTCACATCACGATCCGTTCACTCTAGGTACCATACCTCACTTCTATGTTCTTGGATAAAACATGACATATAGGCCCATGAGTAAATTTGCAGGAGAGGAAAGAGCAAGAATCCATGAACTGCAAAGCCAAGCCAAAAACTAAACTTTTAAAGGATGGACAGTAAAACTTTTTTTTTGGAAGGCCAATAATGAGTATATATAATAAGGTTGTACTTAAGGGGATACTACAACCCAATAATTAAATGCAAGGCAGAAGAAAAGAAAGATGTAGGTTGTAAGTGTACAGCAAAAGAGAAAGGAGGGATAAAGAAAAAAATAGCAAACAGAACACAGTACACAACAAAACACAAAGACCACCACTGGGGAAAAAAACTAACACTGGCAGTAAGGAACGACAGTAAAATAGCCAACCCTACCACATGCCTACTCAATACACAGCCAGCCAAATGAAACAGCCAACAAAAAGCTCCTTCTCAACCACAATCACAACAGCAACCAACAGAGGGAAAATGCAATTTCAGGCCACTGAATTGTCTCCTCGCAGCATCTATTCCCAAGCACAGACCAAGGTTCAAGGCCCAGTCCATATAGGAGTAAGAGAAGTCCCTTTTTTACACCTCATAAAACTTAATTACCCCTGATACCATGTAATCCCAAATCAATTGTGACAAAAGACAAAAACTAAAATGAAACATTAATGGTGGTGAATATCAAAAGTGAAGAAACAAAAGGCTGAATAAAAAGGAAAAATTGACAAAAAATAAAAAGGTTATAATCAAAATCTACAATAAGTGAAAAAGTGGCAAACATTCTGTTTATAATTCAAAGTCCATTGAATTCATACCTCTTGCCCAACACCATATAGCCAGTTCCAACCCCATCACAAATAGATGCATCAAAAATTAATCCCACTGCATTGAGCCCATCAGCCTCGTCTAATTCTACCGAATTGATCCCTCAACATCTACGTAGATGCATCAACTTAATTTTAGATCGGCTATTTTAAGCGGCCACAGAGAAATCACATGAACAGGCCCTGAAACATATTCAAACCAATCAGACGCAATACTGAAATGAGGAAATATAAAGGGTAAGGATATGAATCAACAGATTGAGATGCAAAACCAAATCTGAAATAAGAAGAGAGAGAAGAACCTAACTGAAGATGTAAATAATTTGAAGTTGAGCACAAAGATCATATTAGCGAATGGAATTGCAAGTTTGAAGGGAATGAAAAACGCCATTTTTTCGTTGATCACAGCTCAGTTTGGAGCCCTAAGATCCATTACAACCAAAAGAAGCTTTCCAAAATAGGCTCAGCCAAGGGCTGGAAATATAACAATGACATATTGTAACTTTTCTCAACCATCATCCTCTTCTACCATAAGTAATGTCTAATAATGAGTTACTCAAAGAAGTGCATCATGATATACCATTGAATAATTGAGAGTGCATTTGGGATGTCTAGGACTTCTTCTCAATTTTTGAACTGAGGCTTTCGTCACACCAATATTTCCCGTAAGAGCAGGTAAGGCCTCGCCGGTTTTGCCCCGGCGAGGACTTATTATTGCTAGGGACTCAATGGCCATATAGGTTTACCCAGACTTATGCCTAGTTATGTTCACGCACCCATATTTCGGGGGGATTTCGGGATAAGAAGCTTATCCGCACACATCGCCGACGAGTGACGACGAGCTTCGTCGGCTTTTCCGGAGCGATCCTCAGACTTCAAGGTCGTGTTGGGATCGCCACCTTCAGGGAATTTTTCCCAACTAACTCTCGCAGCAATTCAGTGTGATTGAAATTGCTGGATACAATTTTTGTATTTTCAATCAGACGTAATAGCCAACAAACTCCCGAGATGGAGAACAAGAACGTGTCTTTGTTTTTACCATTTGGGCGCATTGGCCAACAATCTCTCGAAATGGAGAACAAGAACGTGTCTTTGTTTTTACACCTTCAATCTTTGCGAGACGCGCTTGTGGTTGATCGTCCTCGTGCCGAAACCAGCTCCTTGTCAATCCCTTAGCTGTAATAGTATTTTAGGCTCGCCGCATTCCAGGAACGTGGCACTCTTCTTCCGTCCAAGCTTTCCAGGTGATCAGCTCCCTTCCCTAAGGCCTTCCAAATTCTGTAGGGGCCTTCTTAGATTGGACTCAACTTATTCCTAGTGCTCCCGGTCCGCTTCTTCAGCACCAGGTCCCCCTCCTGCATAGCCCTCGATCGCACCTTCGAGTCATACTTTGCCGCAGCTCGCTATTTCATCGCAGCATCTATGATGCGAGCCTCATCATGTGTTTCTGACAACAAATCTAACTGTACCGCCAAGTTGGAAGAGTTCTCACCCTCAAACCGCGGTGCTGTTCGCCACGAGCTGTTGTCTATTTCTACGGGCAACATGGCCTCCGCCTCGTAGGCCATCCTGAATGGAGTTTCCCAAGTGGTTGATTGCTGCGTTGTATTGTACGACCAGATTACAACCGTGAGTTCATCCAACCAGGCTCCCTTCGCCTCCGAGAGCCGGCGCTTCAATCCCCGTAAGATTACATTGTTCGCCGACTCCGCTTGCCCGTTAGTTTGAGGATGTTCTACTGAAGAGAACCTTCTCTGAATACCCATCTCTTCGCAGAATTCTCTCGTTTGGTTGCTTGCAAACTGCGTCCCATTATCTGAAACGATCGCCCTTGGTACCCCGAATCGGCATACGATTCTTTTCCAGTAAAAACTTGCGATCTTGGCTGAAGTAATGCTTGCGAGGGGCTCGGCTTCCACCCATTTGGTGAAGTAATCCACCGTACGAGGATGAACTTCATTTGTGACCTGGCGATGGGGAAAGGTCCAACGAGGTCAACTCCCCACATGGCGAAGGGCCATGGGGAGCTAATCGTGGCCAACTGTTCTGCTGAGGCCTTGGGCAAGTCTGCAAACACTTGACACTTTTCACAGTTTTTCACGAATTCTGCACAGTCTTTTCTTATTGTAGGCTAGTAAAAGCCTGCTCTAAGGACTTTGCTAGCCAGAGACCTTCCTCCGATGTGACTAGCACAAACCCCCCCGTGAACCTCCACCATGACAGCCTCGTATTTCCCGGGCGGGAGACATCTCAAGAGTGGCCAACTAAATCCTCGCCGAAAGAGTAGCCCATCAAGTAAGTGTAGTGTCCTGCCTCTCTTCTTTGTTCCTTCGAGTATTTTACCACCTCGCTTGGCTCACCCGCCAAGATGTCTAGGCTACCAACTCTCCTTCAATGCTAGGATTGGCGGGCGTCTCCTGGATCACGCTTCGATTGTTCCTTGGCTTTCAAGTGCTGGCTAATCTCGCCAGGGCGTCCGCCGTTTGGTTCTGCGACCTTGGCACGAATTCAACTACCACCTCCTGCAGTCGACCTATTAGCAGTCATACGCGCTCTAGATATTTTATGAAGGCCGGCTCTTTCACCTGGAATTACCCATTCACCTGGTTTGCTACTAGCAACGAGTCCGTTCTAACCAGTAGACCATCAATCTGTACCTCAATTGCTAGCTTTAGCCCGGCGATCAGGGCCTCAACTCCCCAGGCCCTTGTAGCGTGACCCCGGCTCCACTTCCGTTGTCATTTGATGACCCATCGACGAACAGTATCCATTGCGTGCTCACCCTCTCACCGTCTTTCCGTGTCAACTCTACCACAAAATCAACCAAAGTCTGCGCACCAACCTTTCCCCTTTTGTCGTATTGTAAACCGTATTCTGACAATTCGACCGACCATGCGACAAGTCTCCCGGACAAATCTGGCTTCTGCAACACCTGTCTCAAAGGAAGGTCAGTTCTTATTTTTACCTGAAAGCTTTGAAGGTATGGTCTTAGGCGTCTGGCGGTAACGAGGATGGCGAGCGATGCCTTCTCTATCTTCTAATACCTAATCTCCACCCCTTGTAGTGTATGGCTTACGAAGTAAACTATTTTTTCTCTCCATTTACCTCCTGAAGAATGACGGAGTTGATTGCATGATCACAGACAGAAAAATATAAGTGCAAAGGGAGGCCTTGGGTAGGTTTTGACAGCACGGGTGGCGCGAACAACATCTCTTTGAGGCGTTTAAAGGCTTCTTCACATTCTGAATACCACTTAAACGCCGCATTCTTCTTTAGGCACTTGAAGAATGGGGCCGACTTGTCGCCCGAATAAAGGAGAAACCTGGACAGGGCTGCAATCCGTCCTGTCAGGCGCTACACCTCTTTTACACTGCTGGGGCTTTTCATTTCTTGGATTGCTTTACACTTATCTGGATTGATCTCAATCCCTCTGGACGTAATCATGAAGCCTAAAAACTTCCCGCCCTGTATACCAAAAGAGCACTTCTCCGGATTGAGCCTCATATTATGCTTTCGGAGCTTGCCAAAAGCTTCCGTCAAATCCTCATGATGGCTTGATCCCAAAATCGATTTCACGATCATATGATCGACATATACTTCCATGTTCCTTCCCACTTGGCATCCAAATACCCTATCCATCAACCGTTGATACGTCGCCCCCGCATTCTTCAGCCCAAAGGGCATAGTTTCATAACAGTAGTTTACCCTAGCGGTCATGAAGGCCGTTTTGTCTTCATCCGACGAGTGCATCTTGATTTGGTGATATCCTGAATAGGCATCCATCAGACTCAGCAGCTCATTTCTCGACGCTCAATCCACTAGCTTGTTTATGCTCGGTAATGGATAAGAATCTTTTGGACATGCCTTATTCAGGTCTGTGTAGTCTACACACATTCTCCATTTTCCGTTCGCCTTCTTTACCATCACCACATTCGCCAGCCAAATAGGATACTTTATTTCCCGGATGAAGTCTACCGCCAGTAATTTGTTCACCTCTTGCTGGATTGCCTTCTCCTTTTCATCGCCCATTCGCCGGCGTGTCTGGGTCACTAGTTTAATTCCGGGATTTAGCGCCAGCCTGTGGCAAATGAAGTTCGGGTCTATTCCTGGCATGTCCTTGTGACTCCAAGAAAAGAGATCCAAGTTCTCACCCAATAGCTTTAATAATATCTATTCCTGAGCCTCAGTCAGTCGCGTCCCTATCTTGAATATCTTCTCGCCAAATTTCAGTTGCTTGGTCTCCTCGATCACCGTGGGCCTGTTGACTCGCCCCTCGCCCATTGGGTCTAGGTTCTCTTCCGGAGCATCGACCTCGTTGCATCGGTGTCCCACCGAGGCGTTCCTTTTCCCGTACCGGTCGACCGCGTTGCAGAAGCACTCCCTCGCCGTTTTCTGGTCCACAGCCACTCTCCCAATTTGTCCATTCGGCAAAGGATATTTAACCTCCAAGTGTGCCGTCGAAATCACAGCGCACAACCGGTTCAAGGTGTTTCTACCAATTATCATGTTGTATGATCCCTCTGTTCCTAGGATCAAGTATTTCACCCTCAGCGTCCTAGCGTTCTCTCGCTCGCCGAATGTGGTATCAAGGTAAAGGACGCCTCTCACCCATACTTGCTCGCCTGTAAACCCCACCAGAGTCCCTGCATAAGGAGTGAGATCTGCCTCATTTAAACCGAGCCGATCAAATACCCCACCGTAAATGATGTCCGCCGAACTCCCTTGATCCAAAAGTACTTGTTGTACGTTAAGTTGGTTGACGTGAAGGAGGATTACAATCGGATCGTCTAGATGTGGCTTTATTCCAATGAAGTCATCGGACGAAAAGGTAATGTCTGGATGCGAAAAACCGAAAGGAACTTCTGTTACCATGTTCACTTCCCTAGCATACCGCTTTCTAGCTACACTGGTGATTCCTCCTCCTCCAAACCCTCCGGCGATTGTGTGCACTCCTTTGGGTATTGTAGCTCTACCGCCCTACACTCTAGTAGGTCTTTCTGCCGCTATCAGTTTCCTTACTTCACGCTGCAACGTGCGACACTCCTTTGTGATGTGACCCATGGCCCAGTGATAAACGCACCACTCACCTCTCGACTCGCCGCTCATTCGCGTTGTTAACGACTCTCGGAGGATTTTCGATGTAGACAGTTTGTCCAGGCACGTCAGCTTTCCTTTTAGAGATGAGTTTCTCCACTCCTTCGAGGATTTCCAATAGTTTTCCCTTTGCAACATCCGAAGCTTCGCCATTGTATTTGCTTCCCGGGCTTCCGTGTCCTGCTGCTCCAAACCACGACTTATGTCGCGAATCAACCACCTCTAATCTCTGAGAGTGTCCAACGACCAATGTAATGCCCCGATTTTCACGAGGGTAACTTTAGTAACCTTTCCCAAAACGTGGGTCAATTTTGCCGAATTAAAAAAAAACTGACAACTGATGGCGTAAATGGACTGGATAATTCCATTTTATTAATAAAATCTTGATTACAAATGATTCCTTCAATTTGAAAGACATAGGGTAAACTAATGTTCGACCACTCCTGAGCCAACACAAAAAGAAGGTCTCTAGGTTAGGTTCGAACGCTACAAGAAAACTCGGCTCACCCCCAAGTATTAACCCAAAACGATAATACCACTAAGACACATACATAGTTCTATGCCTGACATCCGCTTGTCCCTTGAACACGTCCTCAATCATATAGTACTTTCTCGCGCGCGGTCTATCATTCTCTGGCGTTAAGTGCCCATGCAGCACACAGTCAAATAACCAAGGGTAACCTCCCAAACAACACATAACATGTAACAGGATTGACATAACATCACAGTAATAAGGTCATCAATTCTAATACATCATTTGCAATCTCAGACTCATGTTATATAGGTAAACAACTAGCATATAGAGTAATAAACCCAAAAGCATAAACAAGTCCACCTAGATTCCAGTTAGACTACATGCTCATGCATATACTAATTTTAACGCCAGCAACGACATCTCTGAAGGCGAGATAAAATACGAATCCACAATTGGGGTTAGTCTACACTAATGCATCGTCGTCGAATCACTCGCACAACTCCACAATTGGGGTTAATCTTAATAACGCATCGTCGCTTTCATTTTGCCACTTCTTCGGATATGTCGTTATGCCCTGATAGAATTTTATATCATGGTTCAACCTAACCGGTTCCGAACCACATCAAAACATGCAGAATGTCATGAGGTTAGTCAACACAACATCGGAATTGTCGTCCTCACAATCCGAACTTATAAAAAATAACTCCTTATTGAGTATCTAGTTGCCCACTGGCAAAGGCATCTCTTGCCAACGCTCACATCTCAAATTTGTCATAAATCACAATATTCAATTCACATGCCAAAGCATAATAACATGATTTCAAGTTTAATACATCATATTGCAATACTTGCATCATCAAGGTTAAACAAACAAACATCATATAAACAAGCATCATATAGCACAATCACATGCAGACAAGTCTAGACCGAGTGCCCTTACCTTAGAAAATTAATTGCTTCCGAAAATGCTAAGCTTCAAGATCCTAGCTTCTTCTCCCCAAAACTCAAGAATGTCTTCACACTCAAGAAGAACACTGAAGAATTTTCACCAAAAACTAACTCAAAACAATATATTGTGATTTATGTGAGTGCTAAAGCTTCTCTGTAACCTCTCGAGTGTTTTCTTCATATGCAAAGTTATTTGATTGCTTCCATATATATAGGCCTCGAGTCCAAAGCTTAAGTGTGAAGCAATTGAGCCAATGGGTGCCACGTCCCACATGCAGCAAGCAAGAGCTGGAAGGATATTAATATTTATCATGCAACAAAGCATGAGGTGCCATGCTTAGATACTTGTTCTTATCCTTAGTCATAAAGCTAGCAAGTGGTGGAACGTAAAGTTCGGTTGTGTCAAATGGTGATAGACTAAGGCATGCATTGTCATTCTTTTCTCGAGTGAGAAGTTGGCACATGGCACTTTCTCAAAAGATTTCTAACAAGGAATACTAACACTGAATTGGAACGAAAATAATGGTTCTTTAGAGATGAAGTAAAAGTGTTAGTGTTAATTCTTACAATGTAGGATTTAACTCATAGAGCTATAAAAAAAATATTAGGAAAATGAATCATTATCCAAAAAATTATGATGAATTCTATAGTATAATCTAAAATCACTTTGAGCAAAATTAAGTGATCAAGAAACGAAGTTCTAACAAAAATATTATTATTAGATGACATATATGTCTATATATCTTCTTCTTCTGTCTTAGTCACTTTCGTGACTTTCTTTCTTTCATTTTTCTTTTTTTTTTGTTTTAACTTATTCTTCTTTTTAATTTTTCCTTCTCTTTTCTTTTAAGTAAGAAAATAATAATAAAATCAATAATATACTAATTCATATAAACACACCAAATACAAGGAACACATCAACTTAAGCTTAATAGCACTTATCGCCCAATAACTGAAATATAACTAGTTAAGTAATCATATAAACTATCCGGGTCTTACAACCAAGGTGACGGCGGTTTTCCTTCTGAGGATTTCAGCAAGGAGACTGAAGATTCCGGCTCCTCCTCGCGTCGCCTTCTATACGCTTGATGCGGATTGCGCGTGGGTTTTGTACTGTTATTGGGCTTACGATCTTTGTAAGCTAGTGGGCTTACAGACTTTGTACTATTGGGCCAGGCGACCCATGATCCGAACGGATCAAAACCTCATAATATATAAAGAGGACACCGCCCAAGCGGTGGGGGATCCAACACTTTTTTTACTCATTTGCTACTTTGCCATATCTTGTGATTGCTTTCTAGTTTCTTAGCCCCGACCAAAGTTCTAGACCGGAACAGGTTTCATCCTTCGTTCGCTTTGTCGACGTTGCGCTTCCATCAAGTGCCACCAGCAAATCAAGAATTTGACTCAGAAATCGAAAACCGAAGAGAATCGCACGAACAAACGAACTTCACTCAGCTAAACCATGCTCCATGTAGTCCGGGAATCGAAATGTACCGTTCCCCACAGACGGCGCCAAATGTTCCATCAAGAACATTCAGATGAGGTATAGTACCTAAGATGCAAGGAACGTGTTGTGAGATCCCTACAGAGAGTGAGAGTGTGACCGCTTAGAGAGAGAAAGTAACTGAATTTCAAGCTTGTTATTTCTCAAATGAGCTAAGAGCCCCTTACAATTGGTATTCCTCCCTATTTATAGTTGAGGGAGTTGGGCCTAGCGCCTCTAAATCATCCTAATGGGCCAGTTGGGCCTTCGGGACGAGGGCGCAAGTCCCTGATGTGATCCTCGCCTTAGGCCAGCGCCCTAGGGCGAGGGACCTTGGGGTCTCGCCCAGTCCACATAATATGTCGTTAAAATTTCAGTTAACTCTTCCGGTGACTGTTTTATACTTTAGTTAGATATAATTCATTTATTTCACATTCTGATTCTTAAATAAGCATTATGACTTTCAAATTAGGATTTAAATTAAATATTAAGATAATTAATTCTTTTTTCTAAATCAATTCATTTATCTTAATCCATTTTAATTCACATTATGGTTCTTAAATAAGCATTTACAGGCCGAAATTAATTAGTTATAATTCATTTTAATTCACATTCTGATTCTTAAATAAGCATTATGACTATCAAATTAGGATTTAAATTTAATATTAAGATAAATTATTCATTTTTTCTAAATCAATTCATTTATTCATAAATCATTTTTTTTTAGTTATACATACATCATTTTTAAATATTTCATCAACCTAAAGTATAGTTGCATTAATTTGATGAAGTTTAAAAATATGAAATTAAGTGGTCTTAAAAAATTTAATGCAACTATAAAATTAATTTCTCCCTTTCATCAATCTGATCTATAAAATATTTTAAAACCACTTCATTTCATATTTTTAAATCAACTTATGCCTGAAATTTTGTACTTATTTAATGCAAAATTAGTTAACACATTAAATGGATTATTAATCAAAATTATTCAACCTTTTGAAAATTAAGAAATACTTTAAAATCAACCAATGTAGAAACTTTAAAATGAAGTATATTAAACTGAATTATAAGAAATTTATTACACATAATATGCCGTCAAAATTTCAGTTAACTCTTGCATTGACTGTTCTATGCTTTAGTTAGATATAATTCATTTATTTCACATTATGATTCTTAAATAAGCATTATGACTTTCAAATTAGGATTTAAATTAAATATTAAGATAATTTATTCTTTTTTCATTTATTTATAAACCATTTTATTTTAGTTATACATACATTATTTTTAAAAATTTCATCAACCTGAACTATAGTTGCATTAATTTGATCAACTTTAATCATATGAAATTAAGTGGTCTTAAAAAATTTATTGCAACTATATTTAATGCAACTATAAAATTAATTTCTCCCCTTTCATCAACCTGATCTATAAAATATTTTAAGACCACTTCATTTCATATTTTTAAATTAACTTATGCCAGAAATTTTGTACTTATTTAATGCAAAGTTAGATAACACATTAAATGAATTATTAATCAAAGTTTGGTGCAGCTGGTGCTGCGGCAGTAGCTGTTGCCATTCACAGGCATTCAAGAGGCTTTCAGTATGGCTTGTCATAGATTGGCAACAGGGAACTAAATATTAGACAGGTTTATATTAGGTCTGGTTTTCTACTTCTGCATTCATATTGCCATCCTTGTAAAGTTGATTATATACATCATTTATTGATTAATGAAAAGAATGGTTGATTGTTTCTCTCCATCTTGATGCAAAGATTATGTAATGTGGACAGTTTTCTTTTCTATTTTGACTAGTGTTTATTCAATAAAAAATTTGTCTACGGGGTTAAAATTAATGGCATTACTAGCTTACCACACAGAGATTGAAATTGTTTGTACCATGCAGGATAATTGGTGGCATTGAGTTTGATTGGGTGGTTGGTGGTCCTGCTCATGTGATCCTGCTAAACTCAATAAGAGAAGTAGGGTGGAAGAAGGGCATGGGGATCGGAAGGTTAGTGAAATAGGACTTCTAATACCACAAAGAGAATTCAAAAGCCAATTTTTCCTATTACTCATCATGTAGAAAATGTTACATATAGAGTTGCAATATACAATAAATGAAATTAATTTGAAATTTAAAATTCCAAAAAAGTAATTAATTATATAGATAAAATCAACTAAAATAAGGAAGTACTACACCACACCGGTGAGACCTAAACATGTGTATTTCATAAAATTTGGAATATATTTCAAAGAAATTTTTTTGAGGGATCTAAACAAAAAGTTTCAAATTTTGTAGGGTCAAAAACAATTTTAACTCTTAAATAAATTTTGACAAAACTTGTCATGAATAAATTTGGAAATGGAAATATCAAAAATGATTGGTTGACACATAGACACGGAAAGGGAAGATAGATGTAATCTATAGTTGTCACTGTTCCTGTAGAATAGGGAGATGTATATGAGGCATGCCATAATAGGAAAACTACAACTAATAGTAAGTTAAATGCAACTTGAAATAGACGCATGCGGTTGGAACTTTGTTTTCTTGTCATCATAAATACAAACAATACAACATTTCCTTCTTATTAGTCATAAAACAAAAATGTTTGAAACATATAATTAACCCTTACGTGAAGCACAATAGAAACTGAAAAGTCCCACATATTGAAGAAAATATGGATCATCTTGGATGTTTCAATGTAACTATGCTTAATCCCAATCGAATATGGCAAACTGGTAATGTTCTAAAATCAGAGCTGCCTATTATCGCCGTTCAACTTACCTGGTCTGCAATGATGTCTCGTCTTTTCTTCTTTGTCTATAAACCTCTTCACCAACCTCGTCTCATATCACAGATCTCTGTAAGTTTAACATACACTTCAAGTTCTTCAATTTATCATATCTTTAATTACACTTTAATCTCTAAAATGTGCACTTATTTAATTTTTAACTGTTTTAAAAAAGAGAATATTACTTTTTAGGATTGTTAAGAATGATTTGTATTTTTTACCTTAATTAAAATCATATTTTTTTGTTCTCACATCAATAATAATAGATTTTTCTGATAAACTAATCAAAGTAACTTTTTTAAATAATATGTTTTCAGTTTTTTTAAAATAATGATTTTTCAAAAGTTGTTTTTTTTACATGGGAAAGATAAATTGCACACTTTGGGGATTGATCCCCGGACCTCCCCCACCCTAATTTATATGTCTTATAGTTTCTACACTTGAGCTATCATTCGGGGACTTTAAAAGTTTAAAAAAGGAACACAATTTAAAAAAATGAGATTTTAAAGAAAAAAACTAAAACAAACCCGCTGCTCAAATTCAAATTTTACTATTATAATGAATGAATCAATACAGAACTTGTTGTTTCCTGTTATAATTATTTGTTTGTTTGTATGCAAAATCCAAATATGCAGGTGGGTATCCTACTAACTTACCCATTCTTAGGGAAGTTTCAAATTATTTTCCGGTTCATTTTTCCAGTAGAAGGTGTCCTAAACATCGAAGTGTTGGCACACTTTGGGCTAATCTATTATGCCTTTCTCACCGGTTTAGAGATGAATTTGAACACCATTCTTCACGCGAAAAAAAAGGCGGTGAGCATAGCCGCTGCTGGGATCATCTTCCCCATGGTTGTTGCACCCGGCCTCTATTATCTGCATCGAAGACACTATATAATTGACCCTAATCAACGCTTGACCCTAATGGAGGAAAGTTCAATAAGCGGTTATTTGATATGGACTCTAGTTCTTACCGTGACAGGTTTCCCGGTGGTGGCTCACACGCTTTCCGAGCTCAAGCTCCTATACACCGGTCTCGGTAAGAATGCCATAACCGCCGCCATGATCAGCGATACCTACAGCTGGATTCTGTTCATGTTGTTGATTCCGTTCTCGACCATTGGTGAGAAGGCAGTGTACTCCGTCGTAAGCACCATAGTCTTTGTAAGACCTGGATTTTCAGAACAAGTTAAGTTTCCGACTCACACGTAGAAATAGTGTAAGCGTGACAGGAGTTTGACATTTGAGAAAGATTAATGAAGAAGAAAGTTCAGGAATTGCTTGAGGAATGTTGCGTAGCTGTTTTCGGAGTTAGTGCGAGTCGTCTGCACACCTGCCTTATGGCAAGCGTGTCCAGAATAGGCTATTTCGCTCTTAAAGCAACGTTTTGAGTGAGATTTCGAACTCTCGGAAAATTTAAAGATTCTTTTTATTTTTCCATCGACCAGCGTTTCATTTCGGAACTCTGGACTGTACGCACGATAGGTTTCACTTTTCGGATGTCCGCCGACGCTAATTTCTTTGCTTCGAAACCCTATTTTCGAGCAATGGATGAATACTTTTTCTATTCGGGACTTCTAACGAAGATTCCGTCCGCGTTACCAGACTTGTTTCGACGTTTCCAATCTTTCTTCAGTTGGAAGTTTTGTCGTTTGAGCATCACAGCAAAAAGTAGTTTTTCGGGTCAGATTAACCGACACCGCTTTTGAGTTTTTCGATATCGTTTTTCCCAAATCCTAGATATTTGTTTTGAGTTCTGGAATTCTGACGCCAGAATCTCTCTTAGAATTCCACGGTGATCGTGCTGCAAAAATCGGAATCGCGAAATTTTCATTTTCCCGCGATTTCGCCTGCCTATAAATAGGCGAAAAAGCAAAATCCTCTTCATTTTCACCCATCAAGGCCGCGGTTTGTAGAGAGAGAGGGAGAGGAGAGATTTTCGCGAAACCTTGACCAATCTTCGTGCAGTTCGTCCCTACTTCTAGGTATCAAGGTAACTAACACGATTCCTACCTCTGATTGTTGTTTCTGTTGCGTTTCTGAAGTCGTTTCTGTGCTCTAAGTTTTGAGCTTTTTCTAAAATTGTCTGATTTCTCTGATTTCTCGCTTGGGTTATGTTCCTTATGTTCCCCTGAGTCTAAAACCTCTGTCAGTAAACTCTGATTGCGATTCAGTTGTCCAGGATCTGAAAAATTGACTCAAAACTCTTTTTGTCTCACATTTCGAAACTTTATTGTCGAAAAGACTTAATCTGACTTCGTGCCTTTAGGATTTGTTGTCACGGATATCATGAGGATCGTTGCTGTCAAATTTGTTTTCAGAACTGATAACTTTGAAGTTTTGAGCCTTTATTTTGGACCAAAATGCCCCTGCGTAGTCGTATTTCGGCCCGATTGTCCGAAAATTGTTCTGACAGTTTCTTTGCCTTAGTTTTACCCTAAAACTACCTTGTAAACTGATTTGATCGAAGAAAAAGAGCCGAAGCTCTTTTCTCCTTATGGCCGTGGGCTATTTCCTAAGGGGGGGGAGTTTTTCGTTTTCGAAAACTTGTCTTTTCGTACCTGATTGTCCTATTCTGAAGCTTTAATGCTTTGTCTATCGTTTATGTATTGTTTTGCGATCGAACTAATCCATTTTGTTTGGATTCTGCTTTGTTTTTCTCCGAGGTTCGGTTGAGGGAACTTTGGAAGACTTAGAGCAATTGTTTGAGGAGAACTTTGTTTGCGAAACTGGAACAGCTCGAGGTTAGGGCAACTTACTATATATTAGCTATGACTGCATGATAGGCGTCGATAAATTCGACTTATGTTTTATCTGATGTTGTTTTTGATGATGAGTTGATGTTATGATGCTTTTCCATACTTGTGATGTTGTGCTTTTGTTGGATTGAGCGTTTTGACGCAATTTCGGAGTGGAGATTCATTGATCTGGTGATCTTTGATATTTCGGGTTGGATGAACAACCCTAGGCAAGTCCAAATGTGGGGTTTGAGACTTAGCCATATGTTGGAATTCTTAGACTTTCCCCGGGAAATGTATTTTGGGTGGTTGATCTTTGAAAACTTAGAATGATAGAGCTTTGAAAAACTAAAGACTTGGGAAACTTAGACTTTGAGAAATAAACTCATAACTTGACTAATTCGAATTGAAACAATTTTTATTAACGTTTAAGCATAGGAGAACTGAAGGGGAAAATATTTACGAAAGACGGGGAAAAGTCGACTTTGTTGTGGGTTTGGAGAGTTATCGGAATTGGGGGAAGCCACTAAGGTGAGCTATGGTGATGATTGAAAGTCACCGAGTACTCTAGTACTCTTGGGGATTGTTGTGGAGCCGTGTTGTATTGACCGACACCTAGTGCTCTTGTTGTTTGGGCTGTGTTGTATTGACCGACACTAGACCCTTGTGTATTCTGTGGATGGAGTTGTGTTGTATTGACCGACACTTACTCCGAGTTGTGTTGTATTGACCGACACTAACTCATGGGTTTGTTGAGATTGGGTTGTGAGCTAAACACTTTCGTGGTAAGGACGATTCGTTGTTTGGCTAACCACGTTGCATTCAATCGGGTGAATAACGGGAATGGTTCACCTGTGCATATCATGGTGAATAACGGGAATGGTTCACCTTGCATTAATGATGAATAACGGGAATGGTTCATCATTCGGTGAATAACGGGAATGGTTCACCAAGGATGAATAACGGGAATGGTTCATCCAGGATGGATTTCATCCAGGATGGATAACGGGAATGGTCCATCCATAGTGAAAATGCTTCACTTGTGGCGAACGGGAACGCGTCACAAATCCGGATACATATTGTGCATTTCACGCATACATTCATGCTGACTGAGATTGTGTGCTGTTTGTTTATTGAAGCAATGTTAGAGCCATAACATGCTAGGATTGTTTATATGTATATATATCAACATATATCTATACCCCATATCACATGTTGAGTGTATATCTACTTATTGCTGTGAGTTGACCCTAGCGCCTTGGCTTTGTTTGTATGTTTGTGTTTGGGCGGTCGGCCTGCTGCCAGATGTCGATGGCCGACTGGTGTTCGATGGTCTCTCCCTCGGGGGGGATCAGATATGAGCTTGTGGATCGGGATGCCCCCACCGCTTGGGTGATCGGTGTTGTGGGTCATCGAGCGACGTACCGGGGAAGGGTCATGGAGGACCGGACTGACGAGTGTGAACATCTGACGAAAGAAGTTCTACGACGCATGGAGCTGAGCTTCAACTTGCCGTCTTCAGTTCGCCGAGGACTCGGATGTGTGAGCAGTTATGGGTTGGTAGAGTTAGGCAGGCGTCCTATTTGTGTAGAGCTCTGATTCGTTTTGCTTTTGGGACGGGGTAGGTTCCCGACGCATGGCTTTTGTGTGGTTCTCTTATTGAGGGATCACAGTGAGTCAGTCGGACTATAGGGGTCTTTGCTTAGGCCATTTTGAGGCCGACTTTCTCCCAGTGGATTGTAATTATAACCTTTTCACTCACACTTCTGGATCTGTAACTATTTGCCTACGGGCACACTACTTTGGAGTCACTGCGAGTGCGCGTGACATGGGAGTGCAGCTGAGGCTGTACATGTGTATATATTTGTGTGTTGGTTAGTTTAGTGGTTGGGTTTTGTCTTTATTTTCTATTGCTTGATTTAAAAGGTATCAAACGAAAAAAAATTACCTGTTTTCAGCGTAAAGTCTATTTTTGGTTACTAAAGTGACACCTGGAAATCGGGGTGTTACATTGTGGTATCAGAGCTTAGTCGAGTCTTTTGGGAGCCTTTGGGGAATAGGTCTTCTGTGCTAGGTTGTGTGACTCTGCAAAGAGTGAAAATTGATTGTCTGCAGAGCGATTTTCGCTCTAAGTGTTTGCGTTACTACTTAATCGGATTGAGTGGTTTGTCTAGTGCTACCGTATGGCTAGTACTAATCGGACGTTTGATGAGATATAGGATGGTGGACCTTAACCGGATGGCGGGGGCAATAGCTACACTGATCGAGGCAATGATGAACCAGGCTGCGGAAGACGCTTATATGCGCGCTGAAGAGGCTGCACGTGAGCATCACCAACGACTGATGGCGACGGCGATGTATCAACAAAGAGGAATGAACCGAACAGGAGCTGGGGGACCAATAAGGTCAGGATCTCAAGGCTACAACAGAAGGGAGAGCTACCATCAGTGGGGACCGTATCAGCGTTTCAAGGGAAGAGATCTTATCTCAAGAGTCTACAAACCAACGACTGCTGATACTGGAGGGGAGCCAGTTGGTGACAAAGGTGTGACATGTACTCGTTGTGGAAAGTTTGGGCATTTTGCTAACAAGTGCTCAGTGACTGGACGGAGATGCTTCAAGTGTAACCGAGAGGGGCATCTAGCTGTGAACTGCAAGACACCCCAGGAGGAAACGTCTGATAGTAAGATGAAAGGGAATGATGCTACCGAAGGGACAGGAAACAAGACTTCGGGAAGAGCAGTGACGTGTTACAGGTGCAGGGAAGTAGGGCACTATGCTAGTAAGTGCAAGACCAAAGAAAGTCTATGCTTCAATTGCAACCAACCGGGACATTTCTCCCAAGATTGCAAGGCACTCAGGGGCGAATCATCAGGGAATGTTGGGAAAGGAAAACAACTTGCTACAGAGGAAAGGATTCATATCAAGGGAGGAGCAAGAGTTGAGGAGTCGAACGAGGAAGAACGTGGGAACGATGGTAATATTTTAACTGTTCTCGTATTCTAGAATAACTTACTCTTTTATATTCAAGCGAGTGTGACGCGCCTAACTTGTATTTACTACTTAGACTATGATCCTATGATTATTATCCCTAGTAGGACCTTATTCGAAGTTGCTCGTGATTTAACTATAGAGGTTACACGAGATCTAGAATAGCACGCGGAGCTAGGGAGTTGTTTTACCGAGGCGTTGATAAGGAAGCTAGGATCTCAGGGAAATTCCTTATGGGTACGAATCGTAGGATTTTAGGGCGTTTAGTTTTGAAGCGGAGTCGTTAGAGGATCTTTCGGCAAAAGGGATTCATTCGACCGAGTGTTTCACCGTGGGGAGCGCCAGTGTTGTTAGTCAAGAAGAAGGACGGAAGGTCGAGATCGTGGGTGGATTATCGACAATTGAACAAGGCGACGATCAAGAACAGATACCCGTTGCCGAGGATAGATGATTTGATGGACCAACTACGAGGGGCTACCGTATTTTCCAAGATAGATTTGAGGTCAGGCTATCGTCGGATCAGAGTGAAGATTGAGGATATACCGAAGACTGCTTTCAGGACACGTTAAGGACACTACGAGTACCTAGTGATGCCGTTTGGAGTGACGAATGTACCTGCTGTTTTCATGGATTACATGAACCGCATCTTTCAGGAGTTCTTAGATCGGCGTGTGGTGGTGTTTATTGAGGACATATTGATCTATTCGAAGGACGCGAATAAACATGAAGGACATTTGCGCCAAGTTTTACAATTGTTGAGAGAGAAAAAGCTGTATGAGAACCCTTCCAAGTGTGAATTCTGGCTGGAGGAAGTCAATTTCTTAGGCCATGCTATCTCGAAGGAGGGCATAGCTGTGGATCCGGCGAAAGTGGAGACTGTTTTGGCTTGGGAGCAACCGAAGATGGTGACAGAGATCAGAAGTTCTGTGGATTTAGCTGGATATTATAGACGCTTCATTGAGGGATTTGCCAAGATTGTTGGACCTTTGACTCAATTGACGAGGAAGGATTAATCTTTTACATGGATTGAGGGTGTGTGGTTCCGTAGCGGAATCGTTAGGAACTTGATATCAGGATAATTGTGGTTATTGGATGTTAGGATCTCATTGTCTGTTCCAGTGGGTTTTTCTAAATTTCCACCTTCGATGTATTAGGCCTGATCAACCTAATATTGAGGGGGTGATATTCGGAATCACAGCTGGTTATGGACTTTGATAGAAGGACGGGTAAGATGAATTTGAATTGATTGAGGATTAGTCGGATTTGGGAGGAAAGTTCGTGTTAAGCATTTGATTGTACAAGATTAAGATTTGAACCTTTGGAAGTTGATGATTTTCGTATAGACATTGATTGGTTAGTTCGTGTGATTACTCCAAGTAGAGGTAGACTAAGCCAATAGAATTGATGTTGGAAAATCTTTAAGTATTTTCTCGGAAGTTATGAAGTCATAGGTTATGTGATTTCTGACGTGGGATTATTAGAGATTAGATAGGTTGGATTTAATATCCGGTTATAGATGATTGTTTGATGGTAGCGAGATTGAGAAGAATTAACTCTGAACTAGATTGTTATAGTCGAGTTCGAGGAATAAGTTTTGCTAAGCGTTTGATTAATATGTGGAGACATTATAGTCTTAAGAGATGAATTTTCGCTTGAAAAGTGTTGAATTAATGATTAAGTTGGAGAAAGAAAGTTTTAGCATAAGTTGAATACTTGAGGTTGTTGATATGGATTCCAAAGAAATATGCTGAGATTACTAAGTGAGATATACTAAGTTGGATTGAAATCTTAGGGTTAAGATTGAATCTTGAGAGCCGAGAATCACGTACGAGTAGGAGATCTTATGGTTGTAGGTGTGACAATAGGAGTTGAATCTTAGAAGATTGAAGACCTGAAGGTGAGTTTCGGGTTAACACCATTGAGGTGTAGTATAAGAGAGATCTTGAAGTAAGGGAATTCTGGGTTGTGTGGAGTGTTAAGGTTGGTGATCGATTGATGTTGATTATGAGGTTGCGGACATAATGACCATGTGATAAGATTTGAATGATGTTAGCATAATAAGTTATGATTATGGATATCAGGACCAAGGGGTGAGTGTGGAAGCATGACGACACTTATCAGGTCGTTGGGTAAGTGAAGGAGTTATAGTTTTTAAGAAACGGATATTCATTTAAGAAGTATTGAAGGATTAAAGGTCATTAGAGGACCAAACTTGGTGAAGGTTTAGGCTTTAAATCTATGAATTTCTATCTAAGGTGTGTACGACTCGAAGTTTGTCAGAATTTGATTGAGGGATTAAGAGGTTGATTGACAAGATGGTGATTGAGTGGCAAAAAGGAAAGTGTTAGTATTAAGATGAATACTTGAAGTTGTTATGTTTGGACAAGTTTCTTAGAGCTTAAGAGTGGATGAAACTTTGTTATGGATTTTGATGATGCATATTATGGTTAACAAGTGAATTTTACTAAGTTGAATGAGAATCCTAGGGCTAAGGTTGACCTAGTGAGCTGAGATTCATGTACACATACGAGATTTAGTGGTGTTAGCGGTTACGATAGAGTTAAATCTCAGAATGTTGAAGGATCGGATGATAAGATGGCTAGTTAAGTCCCTTGAGGTATAGTTATGATGTAATCTACTAGAGGATAAGTCTCGATTTATGCGAAGTGTTAGGGATTTCAGTAAGTGTAAATAGGTTTGAGTGAGGGAAGTTCTAAGGAAGAAGACGATAATAATGGATTGTTAGATATTAAGAAGAGGATTATCTTATAAGTTGTTGGTAACTTGATGTTGAAGGGGATAAGATTAGTGAAGGACAAGAAATAAGGACATAAGTCGATTTTTAATTCGAATGGTGACTAAGTAGGAGATTGATTTCATTGTGCGAGTGATGATAGTTACGAAGTTGGATGTGACGTTAATGGACTATTAGATTCCAACGCAATATTTCGTCTAGGAGTTATCGAACGAACAAGTGATGGACTGTAGATGAAGATCACGAGGACAAGTTGAGTATCTACTTTGAGATGACAGAGAGGCACTGAGTTTAAGAAGAATTCCGGACGACCGAAAGTAAAGAAGTAAGTGGCTAAGGTTGTGCGACTGCACGGAATGCCAACCGGTATCATTTCAAGCAGAGGTCCGACGCAAGTAATCGAGTCAGACGACATGAGGTTGAATGATGTTTTGTCTTTTGAGACGCCGATAGTTAGCAGTGGGGATAGAAGAGTGAAACAGTTAAGGGGAAGGCAGATTGCTTAAGTAAAGATTTTGAGGAACAATGACACGGGCAATGCTACATGGGAATTGGAAGATAAGATCAAGGAACTGTATTCCGAACTTTTTGCAGAACTCTGAGTTTCGAGGACGAAACTTTCTTTTTGGAGGGGAGTATTGTAAGACCTGGATTTTCAGAACAAGTTAAGTTTCCGACTCACACGTAGAAATAGTGTAAGCGTGACAGGAGTTTGACATTTGAGAAAGATTAATGAAGAAGAAAGTTCAGGAATTGCTTGAGGAATGTTGCGTAGCTGTTTTCGGAGTTAGTGCGAGTCGTCTGCACACCTGCCTTATGGCAAGCGTGTCCAGAATAGGCTATTTCGCTCTTAAAGCAACGTTTTGAGTGAGATTTCGAACTCTCGGAAAATTTAAAGATTCTTTTTATTTTTCCATCGACCAGCGTTTCATTTCGGAACTCTGGACTGTACGCACGATAGGTTTCACTTTTCGGATGTCCGCCGACGCTAATTCCTTTGCTTCGAAACCCTATTTTCGAGCAATGGATGAATACTTTTTCTATTCGGGACTTCTAACGAAGATTCCGTCCGCGTTACCAGACTTGTTTCGACGTTTCCAATCTTTCTTCAGTTGGAAGTTTTGTCGTTTGAGCATCACAGCAAAAAGTAGTTTTTCGGGTCAGATTAACCGACACCGCTTTTGAGTTTTTCGATATCGTTTTTCCCAAATCCTAGATATTTGTTTTGAGTTCTGGAATTCTGACGCCAGAATCTCTCTTAGAATTCCACGGTGATCGTGCTGCAAAAATCGGAATCGCGAAATTTTCATTTTCCCGCGATTTCGCCTGCCTATAAATAGGCGAAAAAGCAAAATCCTCTTCATTTTCACCCATCAAGGCCGCGGTTTGTAGAGAGAGAGGGAGAGGAGAGATTTTCGCGAAACCTTGACCAATCTTCGTGCAGTTCGTCCCTACTTCTAGGTATCAAGGTAACTAACACGATTCCTACCTCTGATTGTTGTTTCTGTTGCGTTTCTGAAGTCGTTTCTGTGCTCTAAGTTTTGAGCTTTTTCTAAAATTGTCTGATTTCTCTGATTTCTCGCTTGGGTTATGTTCCTTATGTTCCCCTGAGTCTAAAACCTCTGTCAGTAAACTCTGATTGCGATTCAGTTGTCCAGGATCTGAAAAATTGACTCAAAACTCTTTTTGTCTCACATTTCGAAACTTTATTGTCGAAAAGACTTAATCTGACTTCGTGCCTTTAGGATTTGTTGTCACGGATATCATGAGGATCGTTGCTGTCAAATTTGTTTTCAGAACTGATAACTTTGAAGTTTTGAGCCTTTATTTTGGACCAAAATGCCCCTGCGTAGTCGTATTTCGGCCCGATTGTCCGAAAATTGTTCTGACAGTTTCTTTGCCTTAGTTTTACCCTAAAACTACCTTGTAAACTGATTTGATCGAAGAAAAAGAGCCGAAGCTCTTTTCTCCTTATGGCCGTGGGCTATTTCCTAAGGGGGGGGAGTTTTTCGTTTTCGAAAACTTGTCTTTTCGTACCTGATTGTCCTATTCTGAAGCTTTAATGCTTTGTCTATCGTTTATGTATTGTTTTGCGATCGAACTAATCCATTTTGTTTGGATTCTGCTTTGTTTTTCTCCGAGGTTCGGTTGAGGGAACTTTGGAAGACTTAGAGCAATTGTTTGAGGAGAACTTTGTTTGCGAAACTGGAACAGCTCGAGGTTAGGGCAACTTACTATATATTAGCTATGACTGCATGATAGGCGTCGATAAATTCGACTTATGTTTTATCTGATGTTGTTTTTGATGATGAGTTGATGTTATGATGCTTTTCCATACTTGTGATGTTGTGCTTTTGTTGGATTGAGCGTTTTGACGCAATTTCGGAGTGGAGATTCATTGATCTGGTGATCTTTGATATTTCGGGTTGGATGAACAACCCTAGGCAAGTCCAAATGTGGGGTTTGAGACTTAGCCATATGTTGGAATTCTTAGACTTTCCCCGGGAAATGTATTTTGGGTGGTTGATCTTTGAAAACTTAGAATGATAGAGCTTTGAAAAACTAAAGACTTGGGAAACTTAGACTTTGAGAAATAAACTCATAACTTGACTAATTCGAATTGAAACAATTTTTATTAACGTTTAAGCATAGGAGAACTGAAGGGGAAAATATTTACGAAAGACGGGGAAAAGTCGACTTTGTTGTGGGTTTGGAGAGTTATCGGAATTGGGGGAAGCCACTAAGGTGAGCTATGGTGATGATTGAAAGTCACCGAGTACTCTAGTACTCTTGGGGATTGTTGTGGAGCCGTGTTGTATTGACCGACACCTAGTGCTCTTGTTGTTTGGGCTGTGTTGTATTGACCGACACTAGACCCTTGTGTATTCTGTGGATGGAGTTGTGTTGTATTGACCGACACTTACTCCGAGTTGTGTTGTATTGACCGACACTAACTCATGGGTTTGTTGAGATTGGGTTGTGAGCTAAACACTTTCGTGGTAAGGACGATTCGTTGTTTGGCTAACCACGTTGCATTCAATCGGGTGAATAACGGGAATGGTTCACCTGTGCATATCATGGTGAATAACGGGAATGGTTCACCTTGCATTAATGATGAATAACGGGAATGGTTCATCATTCGGTGAATAACGGGAATGGTTCACCAAGGATGAATAACGGGAATGGTTCATCCAGGATGGATTTCATCCAGGATGGATAACGGGAATGGTCCATCCATAGTGAAAATGCTTCACTTGTGGCGAACGGGAACGCGTCACAAATCCGGATACATATTGTGCATTTCACGCATACATTCATGCTGACTGAGATTGTGTGCTGTTTGTTTATTGAAGCAATGTTAGAGCCATAACATGCTAGGATTGTTTATATGTATATATATCAACATATATCTATACCCCATATCACATGTTGAGTGTATATCTACTTATTGCTGTGAGTTGACCCTAGCGCCTTGGCTTTGTTTGTATGTTTGTGTTTGGGCGGTCGGCCTGCTGCCAGATGTCGATGGCCGACTGGTGTTCGATGGTCTCTCCCTCGGGGGGGATCAGATATGAGCTTGTGGATCGGGATGCCCCCACCGCTTGGGTGATCGGTGTTGTGGGTCATCGAGCGACGTACCGGGGAAGGGTCATGGAGGACCGGACTGACGAGTGTGAACATCTGACGAAAGAAGTTCTACGACGCATGGAGCTGAGCTTCAACTTGCCGTCTTCAGTTCGCCGAGGACTCGGATGTGTGAGCAGTTATGGGTTGGTAGAGTTAGGCAGGCGTCATATTTGTGTAGAGCTCTGATTCGTTTTGCTTTTGGGACGGGGTAGGTTCCCGACGCATGGCTTTTGTGTGGTTCTCTTATTGAGGGATCACAGTGAGTCAGTCGGACTATAGGGGTCTTTGCTTAGGCCATTTTGAGGCCGACTTTCTCCCAGTGGATTGTAATTATAACCTTTTCACTCACACTTCTGGATCTGTAACTATTTGCCTACGGGCACACTACTTTGGAGTCACTGCGAGTGCGCGTGACATGGGAGTGCAGCTGAGGCTGTACATGTGTATATATTTGTGTGTTGGTTAGTTTAGTGGTTGGGTTTTGTCTTTATTTTCTATTGCTTGATTTAAAAGGTATCAAACGAAAAAAAATTACCTGTTTTCAGCGTAAAGTCTATTTTTGGTTACTAAAGTGACACCTGGAAATCGGGGTGTTACAGTCTTCGTTTTTGTATGCATCTTTTTAGTACGTCCGATCCTTATGCGGATTATCAATCGCAAGACGGAGAATGGCGAGTTGGATGATGAGGAATTGTTGTATGTGGTGATGGGGGTTTTGGTTTGTTCATTAATTACAGAAGTTCTGGGAACACATTCCATTGTCGGGGCTTTTGTGTACGGACTGATTTTACCTCATGGGAGGTTCGCTGACCATCTGATTTCGATTTCAGATGATTTTGCTGGTGGATTTTTTGTGCCTCTCTACTTCAATGGAAGCGGAATGAGACTTTTGTTCCAATCCATGTTCCTCCAAGTGCATTGGCCTTTTACAGGGTTGATTGTGCTCTTGTTGTGTACCCTCAAGATTGTAAGCACTTTGTTTACAACTTTCTTCTTTGGCATGCGCTTTCAAGATGGTTTGTCCTTAGGCTTGATTCTCAATTCCAAAGGTGCTATAGGATTGATCATGCTCGCCATGGCTTGGGACAGACAGGTATTCATTTAATTCTTAATTGAAAGTATACATGCATTGAGCACGTTGAATATGATCTTCTGTGTGTGAATGGTGTTTCAATTTCTTATCCCATGAAAAAAAAACTTAAAATTTTATTGGGGAGACATAAAATTAGACACAATTTGTGCACATAAGATTTTTATATGGTGTGGATGAGTTTAAGGTGTGAAAGAAATGTTATTCATTTTCATCATATGTTGTTACAGATTTTTATGATACCGACCTATTCTGTGGCTACTTCAGCTGTTATTCTAATGACCATGGTAGTTGCGCCCATCATCAACATCATCTACAAGCCAAGAAAGAGATTTGAGCAGAACAAACTAAAGACCATACAAAAGCTAAGAGTTGATGCAGAGCTTCGAATCCTAGCATGTGTCCACAACAATCGCCATGCAACAGGAATGATAAGCCTCATCGAATCCTTCAATGCCACGAGACTCTCCCCGATGCACGTCTTCGCTCTTTTCCTCGTTGAACTTACCGGACGTGGAGCTGCCCTTGTTGCCGCCCACATGGCGCAACCTATCAGCCAGGTCGGAGAACAAAACCTGACCAAATCTCAAGCAGAGTTTGAAAGCGTCAATCACACCTTCCAATCATTAGGTGAGCAAGGATAAACCTACATTTTCGCCTTAAAATATTTTATATTACCTCTTTCTATTAGTTATGATTAGTTTTAATTAAGTGTCTTAAATTTTCATTCTCCTCTTTTCTTACCATTTTTTCTTGGTTTCTATTCTCGGTAGCTGAGGCCTACGATGCTGTGAGAGTCCAAACCCTGAACGTGGTGTCAGCCTACGCAACCATTCACGAAGACATATACAATGCGGCCAATGAGAAACGTACGAGCTTAATTCTCCTTCCGTTCCACAAACACTTAACCTCAGAAGCGTCGCTTGAAACCACAAGTGTCGCGTACAAAGACATAAATCAAAACGTGATACAAGGTGCGCCTTGTTCCGTTGGAATCTTCGTGGATCGGGACTTCGGGTTGTTGCCCAAAACCGACATCCGTATTATCATGCTGTTTGTTGGAGGGCCGGACGACCGTGAAGCCTTGGCCGTTGCATGGAGGATGGCCGGGCATCCAGGAATCCAACTATCAGTTTTTCGAGTTCTCTTGTTCGATGAAGCCGCAGAGGTGGATACTACACATCACAGTGAAGCGCAGGGAATACTGAATGCCGTAATGGATAGTGAGAAGCAAAAAGAGTTGGATGATGAGTACGTGAGTGCGTTTCGGCTCACTGCAGTGAACAATGACGACTCTATCTCGTACTCGGAGGTTGATGTCCATAATGGTGAGGAAATACCTATGGTACTAAATAAGCTCGACAAGCTTGCTTGTGACTTGTACATAGTGGGACAAGGGAATTGTAGGAGTTCTCGTGTTTTTTCAAGTTTGTTGGAATGGTGTGATTGCATTGAGCTTGGAGTGGTAGGGGATATTTTGGCGTCTAACAATTTTGGGTCGCGGGCTTCTGTGCTGGTTGTGCAACAATATGGATATGGAGGAATGGTTTTGGGAAAGAATTTAAAACATGCGACTACTAATATTGATGGCTTTGAGACTCTTGTTGTGAAGGCAGAATGAGGGAAGAAACAATCTGTATATGATTGATTGTTGATTGCAAGGGCTCTGCTTGATTAGTTCGCTTTTGAAGATGTGAGGAAGTTTCATGTTGTACCATATGTACTTTTGTTTGAGATTAGAATTGATATCGCGACACTTTGAGACTTGAAAAGAAAGAAAAAGGAAACAAGTTTGATATATTCACATTATCTTTTTTTTTCTCATTTCATTAACTTTTTCTTCTCATTTCCCTTATGTTTTCCTATCACATCTCTCTTCTATTTCTATCTCTCTCATGCTGGGTGTGAGTGAAAGGTGTGAACACACATCATTTTCCAATTAATGGAAACTTATTTGTGGACATTTCATGGTCACACAGAGTAAATCTTCTAAATAACAAGAGTGAATGAGAAACCTTAAGGTAAAAAGGAGCAAATAAGCTACCACGGTCTAGGGAAAAAATGAATCATTGTGGTACATTTAATGAAAATTCAACTGCAACTACAGATATATTATTTTAAAAATTCAAGGATAGTGATTCACCATGCAAAAATTACAGAAATATCTGATATTTCTCTTCTTCCCTCTTCCACCACCACCTAGTCATTTTTCGGCAACATATCAACTCCGGTCACAACCATTTAAGAGACCATGTGAAATGAGGACACTCACATTAAAAAACTACCACATTATTTAATGGTATATATCTTGAATTTGTGATCGTTGGTGTGCATTAATTAGTGAGTGAGTTAAATTAAATGGAAAATATGATGACTTTGAGAACTTCCGTTTGTGGTAGCGTGAATGGAGGTGAATGGGTTACCATGAATATTGTACTTATTGCTGGTATTGTGGTGAGGATCGAGTCCCGATGACAGTATTGGTGGTGAGTTTTATTTATAGAGAATATGATGATGCAGATCAAATTTCTTTTTGTGATTGACCAATTAGATTTGAGTTTAGTTGAGTAGTAATTAACTTACATGTAACGTGGTAAGTAATGTGAGTAGTGAAGTGAGCACACCACATTAATTACAACATTACGTGAAAGTCAATTATCACATAACTAACTCAAATTTGATTGGTCAATACCACCTCAAATGGATTCTAATTCGCCCTCATGTATTCTCTATATATAAAACTCACCACCATTACCACAACATTATCCTTGGGCCTCAATCCTCACCAATACACGAACAATTAGCACAATATTCTTGGTAATCCATTCTCCTCCATTCACACTCCCAACAAACAAACGTTGTCAAGCTCATCAGGTTCTCCATTACATTCAACTCACTCAATTACTCTCTTAATTAACGCAAAACATACATAATACCCACCTACATAGTACTCAAGTGATCGGACAACCGTGAAATTGACGGAATGTTCAAGCAAGAAAGGCAAAACATAGTACAAAGGAGGGGTCTCATTGGTATCAGTTGTCACAATGGAAGCAAATTATAGAAAAGAAAGAAATCAATTTTATGCTTAATGCTTCCATTTCAACTTTAATTATGTGTTTTATTACCTGGACAATGACTTGAGTGTCATTCAGATCTAAACTTCGCAATTATGGTAAAGATCAAATACCTTCATACTCATCAATCCAGATGAATTCATCAATCCTTCCAAGCTTTTGTTTATGGAAACACAGTTCATATTTTCTCTCAGATATATATTCTTTTGTACCTTAGAATAGAGAAGTTATAAGGTAGAAATGAAATATTTTTATGAGCCTTAAAAAGAATGATATATTTTACTTAAAATAAGAATATTTCAAATTTTAGAGACATAGCTAACACCATATCATCTAATATTATACTTGATCTGACGATGCACTTGGTCTGGGGATTCATTTGGTCAAACAATGCTTATTCACTTCAACCACTATTATAGTCTTATTTACGGAATTCTTATGGTATCAAAAGCAACTAATGAAGACATAACAAAGTGCATGTATGGTTTTAAGTTGAATTCGACTAAACCCCAATGTAGGTTTAATATTCCTTTCACGTTTTGTGAGGTACGAAATCTCATAACGTGCATTCTTGAATTTCGATGCAGCAAAATTTTCAACTGAAAACCTTGGTTTTGCAACTCCAAATATACATTTCTGTATTTGTATAACTGTGTTGCTTATGGAACCAAGGTGACAGAAGTTTCTAAAGAATTCAAGGATTGTGAAAGTACAACGGGAGCTTCTACCTGTATCTTCAGTTGATTAAACTTCAATGCTAAGATGGGTTTTGATAACATCACACAGGTGCTGAAATTCTGTCTATCATTTTCATGATCCTTAGTGAAATTCTGGCACACGCAGACAGATGTTCTACCAGATGTCTAAGACATACCAGATGTCTAACACATCTTGTACAACATGATACAAAACAGTTAATTGAATATGCAATAAAAAGAACATAAACTGAGACAAGACACACATGATTATTAACCAAGTTCGGTGCAAGATCACCTATGTCTGGAGGGTTTTCACCCAAGAGAAAGATAATCTAATATTAAGAGAAATTGTACACAAAAGGTCTTAACAGAACTGCCCCAGTTCCCAGCCTTTTCTACCTTTCTCTCAATCACTGCCACAGTGATTCAATAGCTCACAACACGAGCAAAGACAGATCTCATGATCAAACAACAAAAAAACAACTGTCAACAAAAGAATCAATACATGAATAAGCTGAGAGAACAGCAAGTGTGAACACAGTCAAGAGTAAACCCTAGTTTTACTCAACAGAAGCTCTCTACCTAACATTAGGTATCGTTCTTCATATATAGCAGTCATCCAAGCCTTGTCTTCGATGGGCTTGGACAAGCAAAGGTCCACATAGCACTCAAGGAGTTAGTAGGAAACAAATCTACAGAAGAATCTTCAATATAAAGTTTCCTATTCCAGAAATAAAACTCCAACAAATCTTCAAATCAAATCTTTGAAACCGATTTGATTACATAATAATATAATCCTTGAACGACGCACAGAAGCTTCCAGAAATACCCTACCTTGATCACCAAGTAATCAGAACGAAGCTTCATAGAAAACCTAGCCAACTTATTGCAGGTTTTGCAGGGATAGATGTCACAGGCAAGATGTTGTGACATCGGGTCCGACATGTTGGCCAAAAACTTAACTTAGCTAAAATGCAGACAACATAACAAAGAACTTAGACAATCTCCCCCTTTGTCAAATTTTAGCTAATACAATCCACTACCATAAAGAACTCTTCAACAGCTTGGAACTTGAAAAAAACACTTGAATCATCATAGAAGAGCATCCACACAAACAAGGTAGCTTACACATCAACATAGCTAGTAGCCTTAGCTATGCACATTTCCATCTCAGAACCATTCTCAGTGCAGCAGAATACCATATCAGAGTTTAGCACAGCAGCACACAATCAACTATCACAAACAACAAGATGTTGTTTGTATAGAACACACAACTGCACAGTAGCAAGAAGCTACCAAACCACAATAGCAGAAACCATAAAGAACCAGCTACCAAATACCAGAGATAACCAAATACTAATTACTCCCCCTTATTATAATAATTTGGCAAAAGTAGGCATAACAGAATAGCATCTAAGTGCTTACTAGAGCTATCCACAGAAGTTAGCAGCACCATATTCAAGAATTATACAGACCAGGAGCACATAAGAAGCACACATAGCCACACAGGGCTTAAATACATCCAAAGGAAAAAGACTAAATCAAAGAGATGTGCTCTAAGTTGCAGAACTCTCAGAACCAGTGACATCCTCTTCATCTTCATCTTTATTGTCTTCCTCTTCTTCTTCCTCTTCAGCCTCCTCAGTCTCAGCATCAGCTTCTTCACCAGCAACAGCCTCAACTTCCTCTTCTTCACTGTCTTCCTCAACAGCAGCAGTTGCAACATCTGACATATTCTTGATGAGTTGATCAACATTGAGTTTTCTGACCTTGCAAGCCTGAATAGTGTCACCAAGAGACTTGGAGACCGCCTTCAACTCAGCCAAGATGTCTTCCTTGCTAGAACCAACTGCTTTACTGCCACTAGCATTAGCAGTTCCTTTTGCTGCAGAGAGCACAATGTCTGGAACATGGGTCCCAGCAAACAACCGGTAGTCAAACTCCTAGTGTGAAAAACAACGATGGCCCAAGCCAATACTTCCGCACACAACAACAACAACAACAAAAACCAACTCAGAGCACCAGTCTTTGATGGTGAAAAATTTTAGTACTGGAAAGATAGAATCGAAAGTTATTTCCTTGGCACTGACCCAGATCTCTGGGATATGGTCATGGAAGGCTATACTGATCTAGTAGATGCTTCAGGAGTGAAGATCCCCCGTTCTGAAACGACTGACGCTCAGAAGAAGCGTTTCAAGGATCATCACAAGGCGAAGTCCATGCTGTTCAGTTCAATATCATATATTGAATATGAAAAGATCTCTGACAAAGAAACAGCAAAATCCATCTATGACTCCTTGGTCATGACACACGAAGGAAATGAAGAAGTAAAGGAGACCAAGGCTCCTGCTCTCATAAAACAATATGAGCAGTTTAAGATGAAATCTGGTGAAACCATTGAGGAGATGTACTCAGGGTTTCAAACTCTGATTGCTGGAATCAGAGTGCTGAATAAGAGCTACTCCACTGGTGATCATGTCAAAAAGATCATCAGAAGTTTGCCTAAGGAGTGGATGGCTTTTGTCACTACACTGAAACTCTCCAGGAATCTGAACTCCTTGAAGCTAGAAGAGCTTGTGAGTCATCTCAGAAGCCATGAGATTGAACTCAAAGAGCACAAGCCTCAAAGGAAAGACAAATCTATTGCTCTCAAGTCAAAATCTAACAAGGCGAAAGCTTACCAGGCAGAAGAGGAAGATTCCTCTGAAGAAGTATCAGATGATTCTGGTGATGAAGAACAATCTCTTTTCACAAAGAGATTAAGCAAGCTCTGGAAGAACAGACACAGCAAGGGCAAAGGACTAAAGAAAAGTAAGGGAAGATTTGAATATTCATCTGATCAAAAGAAGTCCTCTGGGAAGGAAGTCACCTGCTTTGAATCCAAGGAATCTGAGCACTACAAGAGTGACTGTCCCAAGCTAAAGAAGGACAAGAGACCAAGAAAAGTCTTCAAGAAGAAAGCCCTTGTGACATTTGATGCGACTGACTCTGATGAAGCTGAGTCAGAAAAAGATGAAGTTGTGGAAGCTCTGATGGCTACCACTAGCAGAGATGCTGAAGCACAGAATGATATGAGAGCTTCAGAAGATGACTCAGACTCTAAGAATGACGATGAGGTATTCTCTAATTTTTCTCCATCTGAGCTAAGAACTGCTTTATTTAAAATAATGGAGAAACAAGATGTGCTGTTAAATAAATATAAAGAACTTAAAAGAATATATGCTGCTAAAACTAGTTCATCAGAAGTTCATGAGAAGTCAGTCTCTGGACTCATTGAAGAGAACTATTCTCTTAAAAATGACAACTCTGTTCTTCGTGCCAAAAATTCCATGCTAGAAGAGCAACTTGCACCATCTGATATTAAACATGAAACTCTTTATGAGAAAGCGTTTCAAAGGTTCCTAGCCAAAGGCATAGATAAAAGTCTTATGGCTTCAATGATCTATGGCATAAGTAGAAATGGGAACAGTGGTCCTGGCAACTCTCAACCTATGAGAAGTGAGTCATCTGAGTCCAAATGCGAATCCTTGCATAAGCATTTTGTTCCCGCTGGTACTATAATTCCAGAAAAGGTTACACTCAAGGTGGTAAAACCAAAAGGGAAATTTAAACTTGACATGTCTAAATATTATAATCAAGTTCCCTTGCACTATACTCCTGCTGCACCCAAAGTTCCAAGAACTTCTGGGAAAACTAACAAGAAAGGACCCAAGATATGGGTACCTAAGGCAAAAATTATTCCTGTTGCAGATATCTTATGCAGCTCAGTTAAGACACCTGTCATGGTACCTGGACAGTGGATGCTCACAACACATGACGGGCATAAGGTCTATATTCCAAGAACTGACACCGCTTAAGTCAGGAGGAGATGTTGGCTTTAGAGGAAACCAGAAGGGAAAGATCATTGGAAAAGGTTCCATAGGAGATGGAAAAAATCCATTCATCAACGACGTACTTCTGGTGGATGGATTAATACATAACTTGCTCTCCATAAGCCAAATAGCTGACAAAGGTTATGATGTGATCTTCAATCAAACCGGCTGCAAAGCTGTCAATCAAACAGATGGATCTGTTCTCTTTTCTAGGAAGAGAAGAAACAACATTTACAAAATCAACTCCTCTGAACTACTATCTCAGAAGGTCAAATGTCTCATGTCCGTAAATGATGAGCAATGGGTTTCGCACAGACGCCTAGGGCATGCCAGCCTCAGAAAGATATTTCAACTAAGCAAGCTAAACCTCGCCAGAGGATTGCCTCGTCTGAAGTTCTCACCAGAGGCTCTGTGTGAAGCTTGTCAGAAGGGAAAATTCACCAAGAAGCCTTTCAAAGCCCAGAATGTGGTATCTACAACAAGACCCCTTGAGCTACTTCACATTGATCTCTTTGGACCGGTGAAAACTGAATCCATTGGAGGAAAGAAGTATGGGTTGGTCATTGTAGATGACTACAGCAGGTGGACATGGGTAAAATTCTTAAGGCACAAGGATGAAACCCACACTATGTTCACAAACTTCATTAACCAAGTTCAGAAGGAGTTCCAAACTTCAGTGATTACTGTCAGAAGTGATCATGGTGGAGAATTTGAGAACAAAGCCTTTGAAGAATTGTTCAACTCTCAAGGGATTTCTCACAACTTCTCCTGTCCTCGCACTCCTCAACAAAATGGAGTTGTTGAAAGGAAGAACAAAACTCTTCAGGAGATGGCTCGCATCATGATGCAAGAATCAAGTATGGCCAAGCACTTCTGGGCAGAAGCGATCAACACTACATGCTATATCCAGAACAGAATCTCCATCAGACCAATTCTGGAGAAGACTCCTTATGAGCTGTGCAAAGGAAGACAACCTGATATCTCTTACTTCCATCCCTTTGGGAGTACCTGCTACATGCTCAACACAAAGGTGCAATTGGGTAAATTTGATTCTAAAGCTTTAAAATGTTATTTTCTTGGTTATTCTGAAAGATCAAAAGGTTTTAGAATTTATAATATTGTCCATCAAACTGTTGAGGAATCTATCCAAATTAGATTTAATGACAAGCTTGGCTCAGAAAAGTCAAAGTTGTTTGAAATATTTGCAGATCTCAGTATTGATCCATCAGAAGCCAATCAACCAAAGTTCTGCTCAGAGGATGTTGCTCCAGAAGTAGAAGCATCAAAAGATGCTCCAACAACTTCTGATCAACTTTAGAAGAAGAAGAGAATAGTTGCCTCTCATCCAGAAGAACTGATTATTGGCAACAAAGATGCCCCTGTCAGAACTAGGTCCATGCTTAAACCTTCAGAAGAGACTCTTCTGAGTCTGAAGGGACTTGTATCTCTCATTGAGCCCAAATCAGTTGATGAAGCTCTTGAAGATAAAAGCTGGATTCTGGCAATGCAAGAAGAGCTAGATCAGTTCACCAAAAATGATGTCTGGTCCTTAATGCCTAAACCCATAGGTTTCCATGTCATAGGAACCAAGTGGGTATTAAGAAACAAGCTGAATGAAAAGGGAGAAGTCACGAGAAACAAAGAAAGACTGGTGGCTCAAGGCTATAGTCAACAAGAAGTGATTGATTATACTAAGACCTTTGCTCCTGTGGCAAGGCTTGAAGCTATAAGGCTACTAATTTCATTCTCAGTAAATCACAACATCATTCTTCATCAGATGGATGACAAGAGTGCTTTCCTCAATGGCTACATTTCAGAAGAAGTGTATGACAGGCAACCTCCTGGCTTCGAAGATGACAAGCATCCAGAGCATGTCTACAAGCTCAAGAAGTCGCTCTATGGTTTCTTGTTGGTGTTTAGAGATAATGAAGATTTCAGTTTTTGGTAAGAAGGATGAAGATAAGATGAAGATGATGTTCACTCTCTCTCACTTATCTCTCTAAAGTCCTCTCATTTCCTTTACTTTGGTTCAGAAATCTGATGGGAAGCTTCTATGATAAGGTGATGGATGTTTCCCTAGGTGAAAGGTGGCTTGCACTTTTGGCTTTGGTTTATCTTCCCATGCACACTACTTATGGTAAAGCAATCATGATACTAACCTTTTGACCTTGGTTCATGATGAGCCTACCCTAATAGCCTTTCTCTCCACACTCAACATCTGAAGACTCAACCCCAAGATCAGATATTTTCTGGCCAATTTCGTGATTGGCTCGTTTACGAGTCGAACTCGACTCGTTTTCGAGCCGAAAACACTACCGGGCGAGATTTTTGACCTTATATCGATATTACAGTCAAAATTCTCGAAATTACGCGTAGATTATTGTAATGATAAGGAAAATATTTATTTCACATTCAAATAATAATTCGATGACAAAAGGGCGCTCTCGGCGAAACTCGTCGGTTCGACCGTTTTCCGTAGTGCAGCCGAATTCTCCGACGAACGAAGAATGAAATACTTGGAAAATAACTTCGATATTAATAATCAAAATATTACCTTCATTAGATAAAATTCATCACACAAGGTCACACCCATAAACATCACATTAACCGAGCATTAAAGCACTAAACCGAGAAATTGACCGAGTTTATTTATCTTAACTCTCTCGGGTCTTACATTTCTACCCCCCTTAAATTAGTTTCGTCCTCGAAACTACAAGTCTAAAGGTAGCTCTAACTGCCACACTCTCTTCTATTCACCCGAAGTATCACCTCTATCTAAGCTCTTGGTAGCACATCCACAAACCACCACTTAGGAAAAAAAAAAAATCAACTTGACGCCGAAAGCTCCTTCTCTAGCTCGATTATTCCAACAAAATCCAAACCCTAGCTTCTTGATCACATCTCACTGAATCTTAAGTCTCTCATACTCATAGCAAGATTCCTCAATCACTATGATCTAAACCGTTCTCAAGTCCAAATCTCTGCTATCCCCTCACCTATCAACTTCTAACGTGAATCCATTTCTTAACTCTACATCCTCTTCCATAAACATCAAGAACTTAATCCCTAACTCATTTTCCACTCTCTAACAATCATAAACAATTAGTGCCATCTTCCTCACTCCTCTCATCACAAGGAATACACTTAACTCGAAATCGAACCTTCTAAGCTATTCATCCTCTAGCAATTCCCCTCGGATTTCACACAACCTAACATTGAATCCCTCGACTTAGTCTCCCTTTACTTGGGACAATCGTGTGAACTAATCAATCAAGGATCTCACAACCAATTGTACAATTCCTTCGTCATCAACTTCTATACATAGGCACTATTATCACGGACAATCAAGGACAACACCGAACGACAACTCCAAAATTCGCTTAAGTCGTATAAAACGATTCTACCCAACTCAAACTCGAACGAAAGAGATTCAAACATTCACTTTCCACATTCAACCTTCTAGACATAAGTCCTTGCCCGCAATTAATCACTCGACTATAGCCATTCATCGAACTTCCAAGGATTCAAATCTTAATCTCCTATAACCAATTACTTATAACGGAATCCCTAAACTTCTCAGCCCGGGATCTCAATCCTAAAATGCAACTCCATCCTCTAGTCTTCCATCACCACTCAATCAATTCACAATTTAGTAATCCGGTAAGTTGGCATAAGCCCCAATAGTTCAATGATTCAAAACCTATCTTTTCCACTTAATAATTCCACAATCAAAACCCTCTAAACTTCAAATCCTTATTCGGGAATCCATAATCTACTTCTCCTATCTCAGACCAAAGCATCCTCAAGTCCCAACTCTTCGAATTCCAACTTGTACACAACATGACTTAGTTCACCTCTAAACACCCTAACCGGTAAAACTTTAGATCCTTCCCCTCTTCAAAATTCCTCAAGAAAATCATCCCCTTAACTCTAAGATCCATTTGCCTAAACAACAAGAACTCGATCTAATTCTGATCCTTACCCATGTCTAAGAACAATTTCCAATTACAACCCTTCTAAGGATAGAAGTCGAGCAACCTTACCCATACGAGGTCACCTCCTAGGATTAATTCCTAGCCCTGCCTTCACCTAATCCATTACACGTAAGCACATCACAAGCCTCTAACCTAGTAGAGTTCTCTCGTCCTTCGACACTTCCACTTGAAGATCGCACAACCTTAACATCTCACTAGAATCAATTCCCTAGTTCCTCTCTTCCTTTACCAACACATACCAGCACAAGACGAAATTCTAGGCCTAGTGGAACTCCTCTAAATCTCCCTCAAGAACACTACAAGGGCAACACACAAAACAATCACGCGAGCATATCACATACCCAACTAAGGCACTGAACATATACAAGAGGTTTTCAATAAAACACTTGCTTCAAAGCACCACGAGTAGCTTAGATAAGACAAGGTCGTAGTCAGAGACTTAACACCCGAAGTAGCAACATAAGAAAAAACGGGCACAAAACAACATAAGGTTTGAAGCTAGTTCCTACAATCCCTAAAAGAAACAAACACGTCGTGCCTAAGCAAAACAAAAATTAGAGAACTTGCATCCTCGCCACACATCCTCAAGTCTCCTCCTCAGCATCAGTAGCCTTAGTCCCCGCCATTAAGTGCACTCGTTCTTCGACAGTCGGGTGAGTCCCTCGTGTAACGCACACAGCTAGCTCCACTTTTGGTGCCCTAGAGTCTCTGGAAAGATGTCCCGGCTTGTGACAATTGTAGCATAACGGTCCATCCTCCTTGCAAGCAGCGGCAAAATGCCCAAACTCTGCACATCTGAAGCACTGAACACCACGGTTTTGGGCTTGGCTCCCTTGTCTTCCTAGGGCTGTAGGCATGGGTTTGTACCCTCCCTGAGACTTCTCATCTTCTTGTTGACGATGGTAAGGCTCCCTCTGTTGTCGTTTCCCCTTGTCTCGCCCTCCTTGGCCTTGGCTTCCGGACCTCATCGGTCTCCCTCGATACCACTTATCCTTCCTCTTGTTCTTTATTGCTTCTATCTCCCTGCACTTCTCCACCAGCGGTTGGAATTTACGTATCCCCAAAGTTTGCACGGACTCTTTGATCTCACGTCGAAGCCCATTCGTAAACTTAGCGCATAGGTACGCCTCATCAACACGGTTGGCAAGGAAACGGTGCTTCGCCAAAGATTCCAGCTTAGCGGCATACTCTGCCACCACCATATTCCCCTGAAACAACTTCAAGAATTGTGCTTCCTTTTCTTCCCTTGCGCTAATCGGAAAGTACCTGTCCATAAAGACAACGCAGAAAGCATCCCACGTCACAGGCACACAGTTGGATTCCATCATCATGCGTGTTCCTCTCCACCAATATTCAGCTTCTCCCATCAGCAGATAAGTTGCACAATCCACCCTTGTCTCGGTAGGGGTCCTCGACACCCTGAAGATCTCCTCGATCTCTTGAATCCACAAGTCCGCCTTCTCCGGGTCGGCTCCTCCAAAGAACTGAGGCGGGTCAAGGCGACCAAAATCAATGAGTCCCCTAATCTGAGCTTGTGCCTCATCCTGTCGCTGCTGGCGTGCCAGACGCTCTTCCTCGACGATAATCCGTTGAGCAGTTGCGGTAACCTGTGCAGCAGCATTAGCAGCTTGTCGCGCTACCACATTCGTCAAGTTCGCCATGGCCTCCGCCATACGGTTCACGGTAGTCGTAGTCTGTCGCTCCAGGTCCAGTCTTGGAGGCATCATCTTCCCTTCGCAAAGCAACAGGTTAGTTTTCCCAAGATAAGAAGCATAACAAACACGTCAGCTTAACTAAGAAGTCACACATGAGTCAAACAATGGGTATGGCTCACGCATACCCATCCACAACATACAACACAGAGACCACACAACCTAGCACAGCAAACCTATTCCCTAACAAGCCTTGGTATCCCTAAACCAAAGCTCTGATACCACAATGTAACGCCCCGATTTCCAAGGGTTACTTAGTGATTCAAAAGTAAATTAATCATGCTAATGAACTTTCGAAATCATAAAAATGCAGGTATATATTTTTTTTCTTTTGAAACATAATACTTGTAATACTTTCCAAAACATGCTCTACGATGAGTAATAAATACCCAATAATAAGTACCCTTACATCAATGTATATAATTACAACATATACTCCCCGCAATCTCCACACGGCTAATCTCTGAATCGGTAGCTCGTCGTCACATCATTTCCTTGCGGCGTCTCCTCACCTGTGTCCATCGGTCTCTTTCTCATCCTTTAGAGCGGCGTCGTCAAACATTTATAACAGAGAAAATGTGCAAGGGTCAACTTCTTATACCACAAGGCCATAATTAGGACGTGCACACATACGAGCAAGTAAGAGCATGCATATTCACATATATAATCACCTATCAAGAATCTTACCAAACAGCATACTAATACATCCCTAAGGAATTCTAGATGTAGCATAAGATAAGGAAAACACTTCAACAAGCAAGGCACAAGGCCCACAACCACACGTTGCACCTTATAGGGAAATTCAATCGTCTAACACAAGCCACAAGACAACAACCAATGTTCTTACGTCAACGACGTTCAAGGGAACCTATGTGTCTCTATATTGTTAGCGTATGCAATATGCTTGATGCTCAATGCACACCATGATCCGGATAAACGCCAACTCCATACCAGGCAGGCAGGACAAAGACCCATACAGCAGTCAATTGCCACTTATCTAATGACCCTTCCCATGCAGTCATTAGCCAACACCTCGGCGTACCCTATCCAAGCAGTACCCTCGGTCAATGCAATGATATGCTCCATGAATTAGTCAAACAACGAAGTTATAATCTTCTGTCGATCGATGACGACTCCACCACACCTTAACATGAGTGATCAGGGTCACCAACTCATAGGTGTCACCAGCTATCCGTCGCCACGGTAGCCCAACCATCGTAGGTTCCACATTCGATCTCATTCGATCAATATCGCCCATACAACGCTTATCATTCAATAAATATCAGGGCATACTATATCATGCATCATAGGAACATAATTCAAGACTTACATTCATCATGAACATCCTAAGAGTTCATCATATCATATTCAACAAGTAGTCATGTACTCAACAAGTAATGATGTTCTCAAACGTCAAGGCACCTAAGCATGTTATCATTTATCATGTTCATAAACAATTTCTCATGGTAATCAAGCATTCTTAACTCATAAACTTCATGTATATCATGCATATAATTCAGGCAACAAAACCGCAGAAAAGGGTAGAATTAAAATTGAAAACTGCATTAAAATAGAAACCTAAAAATTATGAAACTTTCACAGATTTAAGAACTTTAAGTTAGCTTTCAAATAAAATTGGTTTCACCCGATTTGGATTCATATCCAAGGAGTTATGCCCAAAACAATACGAACTGTCCAGCTTACTCGGCAGCAGAAAAGGGGTGAACTAAAATTAAAAATTGTATTGATATAGCAATCCAAAATTTATGAAACGTTTACTGATTGCAGCCCTTTAAGTTAGCGTTCAAATAAAATTGGTTTCACGCCATTTGGACTCAAATCCAAGGAGTTATGCCCAAAACATTACGAACTGTCCAGCTTACTCGGTAGCAGAAAAGGGGTGAACTAAAATTAAAAACTGTATTGATATAGCAATCCAAAAATTATGAAACTTTGAGAGATTGAAGCCCTTTAAGTTAGCTTTCAAATAAAATTGGTTTCACCCGTTTTGGACTCATAATCAAGGAGTTATGCCCAAAACAGTACAAAGTAGCAAAGAAAACGTCACTTGGCACGGGAGGGACAGAAGTCCCACGCATGTGCGTCATCTAACCACGCACATGCGCCCATAGCTGCAGGTTCCCCACGCATGTGCGCCAGCTGAGCACGCACATGCGTCGCGGTTCTGTACCTCTTCCGAGTTTCATCCATTTTCTCACTTTTAACTTGATTTTTAGCCCAAGACTTAACCTTTAAGTTCCCTTTCATGATTATAAGGATCATACAACATACTAAGCTCATTTACTTAAGTCTTCCAAGGTCTTAACATGTTCATGGTCATCATACAAATCTCATGCAATTCCTAGCAAGCAATTTTGCACGCTAAAGTCCAAGACCCGAAGTGCCCTTACCTCGATCGTTGGCTTTCTCCTTAACTTCTCTAGTCTGATTTCATTCCTAGCCTTTAGCTCCTCGTAATGAAATGAACAAGGTGTTCTTCACCTCACACAAACACATAGTGCACACAAACATCAATCACCAAAATCACATAGAAATCACACACACTCTTAACTAAGTCTAGCACTTCTCATGAATTGACTTAGTCTTAAGAGCTCAAGGGAATGAGTTTGAAACAACACTTAGAATGATCTTTGAGAGTTAAAAACTGAACTTTTAGCCTCAAGGATTTTAAGAAACAAGCTTGGAAACCTACTCTTGAAGTCTTTACTTCATGAGAACATTAAAACATCAAGATTCAACCTTTTGAACAAGAAAAGGTTTTATGATGAGTAGTTTTCTTTCTTGGCTCTCCATTTTCGAAATCTAAGGTTCAGAACACAAGAACATGAAGCCCTAACATCAAGCTTCAACCATTTTCCAAAACTCTTTTCACAAACAAGAAGCCAAGGAATTCACAAACTCACCACAAGCACACAACAACAACAACTCAGTTTTTAGAATAGATGAAGAGAAAGATAGCTCCTTTTTAAATTTGGAAACCATCACCATGATCCTCACCTTGAATGCTAACTCTTTTGGGAAGGAATGGAAGACAAAAGATGATTTCTTGGTGGTGTTTAGAGATAATGAAGATTTCAGTTTTTGGTAAGAAGGATGAAGATAAGCAGAAATGGAATGCATGGCATTGGCTATTCTAAACCAATTAGAAATGAGCCCTCTGTGTCTAAAGCTAAATCCTTGTATGAATGCTTTGTTCCCTCTGGTACCATATTGCCTGATCCTTTACCTGCTAAAGTTGCTAAAAACCCTCTTAAAAAGGGATCCTTCACTATGACTAAATATCATGCAAATATTCCTTTAAAATATCATGTTGAGACACCCAAGGTGTTCAGAACCTCTGGGGTAACTAACAAGAGAGGACCCAGAAAGTGGGTACCTAAGGACAAGATTATCTATGTTGCAGATATCCTTGATAGCTCCACTGAAACACCAATCATGGTATCTGGACAGTGGATGCTCGCGTCACATGACGGGAGAAAGGCGTATGTTCCGAGAGCTAAAACTTAAGCCTGGAGGCGAAGTTGGCTTTGGAGGAAATGAAAAGGGTAAAATTGTTGGTACTGGTACTATTTGTGTAGATAGTAGTCCATGCATTGATAATGTGTTATTGGTAGACGGTTTAACACATAACTTATTGTCTATAAGTCAATTAGCTGACAAGGGTTATGATGTTATATTCAATCAAAAGTCCTGCCGGGCTGTAAGTCAAATCGATGGCTCTGTTCTGTTTAACAGCAAGAGGAAGAACAACATTTATAAGATCAGATTATCTGAGTTGGAGGCTCAGAATGTGAAGTGCCTTCTGTCTGTTAATGAAGAGCAGTGGGTATGACATAGACGGTTAGGGCATGCCAGTATGAGAAAGATTTCTCAGCTGAGCAAGCTAAACCTTGTCAGGGGCTTACCCAAACTGAAGTTCGCTTCAGACGCTCTTTGTGAAGCATGTCAGAAAGGCAAATTCACAAAAGTCCCTTTCAAGGCAAAGAATGTTGTCTCAACCTCAAGGCCGTTGGAACTTCTGCATATCGACCTTTTTGGACCAGTGAAAACTGAGTCTATAGGTGGCAAGAGATATGGGATGGTTATCGTTGATGACTATAGCCGCTGGACATGGGTAAAGTTTCTAACCCGCAAGGATGAGTCTCATGCTGTGTTCTCTACCTTCATTGCTCAAGTGCAAAACGAGAAGGCTTGTAGGATTGTGCGTGTCAGAAGTGACCATGGTGGAGAGTTTGAGAATGACAAGTTTGAGAGTCTGTTTGATTCCTATGGAATTGCACATGATTTCTCTTGTCCCAGAACTCCTCAACAAAATGGTGTTGTTGAGAGGAAGAACAGAACTCTTCAGGAGATGGCTAGAACCATGCTCCAAGAAACTGGCATGGCTAAGCACTTTTGGGCAGAGGCAGTAAATACAGCATGTTACATTCAGAACAGAATCTCTGTGAGACCAATTCTGAATAAGACTCCTTATGAATTGTGGAAGAACATAAAACCCAACATTTCTTATTTTCATCCTTTTGGCTGTGTTTGCTATGTTCTCAATACTAAGGATAGATTGCATAAATTTGATGCTAAGTCCTCTAAGTGTCTATTACTTGGTTATTCTGAGAGATCTAAAGGTTTTAGATTTTATAATACTGATGCTAAGACTATTGAAGAATCTATTCATGTTAGATTTGACGATAAGCTTGACTCTGACCAGTCAAAGCTAGTTGAGAAGTTTGCAGATTTAAGCATTAATGTTTCTGACAAAGGCAAAGCTCCAGAGGAAGCTGAGCCAGAGGAAGATGAACCAGAGGAAGAAGCTGGTCCCTCTAACTCACAAACTCTGAAGAAGAGCAGAATCACTGCAGCTCACCCTAAGGAATTGATTCTGGGCAACAAAGACGAACCAGTCAGAACCAGATCAGCCTTCAGACCCTCTGAAGAGACCTTGCTCAGTCTGAAAGGATTGGTGTCCTTAATTGAACCCAAGTCCATAGATGAAGCTCTTCAGGACAAGGATTGGATTCTAGCCATGGAAGAAGAATTGAATCAATTCTCCAAGAACGATGTTTGGAGCTTAGTGAAGAAGCCTGAGAGTGTCCATGTAATTGGAACAAAATGGGTATTCAGAAACAAGCTGAATGAGAAAGGAGATGTAGTCAGAAACAAGGCAAGGCTAGTTGCTCAAGGCTACAGCCAGCAGGAAGGAATAGACTACACTGAAACATTTGCTCCAGTAGCAAGACTGGACGCAATCAGACTGTTGATCTCTTTTTCAGTGAATCACAACATAGTTCTACATCAGATGGACGTGAAGAGTGCCTTCCTAAATGGTTATATTTCAGAGGAAGTCTATGTTCATCAACCCCCAGGTTTTGAAGATGAGAAGAAGCCAGACCATGTGTTCAAATTGAAGAAATCACTCTATGGTCTGAAGCAAGCTCCCAGAGCATGGTATGAGAGACTCAGCTCATTCCTTCTGGAGAATGAGTTTGTAAGGGGTAAAGTAGATACAACTCTCTTTTGCAAGACTTATAAAGATGATATCTTAATTGTGCAAATTTATGTTGATGATATTATATTTGGTTCTGCTAATCAATCTCTATGCAAAGAATTTTCTGAGATGATGCAGGCTGAATTTGAGATGAGTATGATGGGAGAATTAAAGTACTTTCTGGGAATACAAGTTGATCAAACACCAGAAGGAACATATATCCATCAGAGCAAGTACACTAAAGAACTTCTGAAGAAGTTCAATATGCTGGAATCTACAGTGGCCAAGACTCCAATGCATCCTACATGCATTCTGGAGAAAGAAGATAAAAGTGGTAAAGTATGTCAGAAGCTCTATCGTGGCATGATAGGTTCACTTCTATACTTAACTGCATCTAGGCCAGACATACTATTTAGTGTTCATTTATGTGCTCGTTTCCAATCAGATCCAAGGGAAACCTGTAACACCCCGATTTCCAGGTGTCACTTTAGTAACCAAAAGTAAACTTTACGCGGAAAACAGGTAATTTTTTTTTTTCGTTTGATTCCTTTTAAATCAAGCAATAGAGAAATAAAGACATAACCCCAACACTAACTAACCAATATACAAATATATACACATGTACAACCTCAGCTGCACTCTCCCGTCACGCGCACTCGCAGTGACTCCAAAGTAGTGTGCCCGTAGGCAAATAGTTACAGATCCAGATGTGTGAGTGAGAAAATTATAATTACAAACCACTAGGAGGAAGTCGGCCTCAAAATGGCCTAAGGAAAGACCCCTATGGTCCGACTGTCTCACTGTGATCCCTCAGTAAGAGAACCACACAAAAGCCATGCGTCGGGAACCTACCCTGTCCCAAAATATGAATGACGAATCAGAGCTATTACAGTAACAACCAACTCAAAAGACTCTAACCACCCATAACCCACACTACTATCATCGACCCTCCCTCGATCAGTCATGAAGTCCGGGTCCTCGTCGAAAGCTTCAGTAATAGTCGTTCCGCTCCGGCTCTTTCCCGCACAACGAATCATCACGAACCGGCTGACGGACGCCTGGCGGCAGGCCGACCGCCCAAGCACAAACATACAAACAAAGCCAAGGCGCTAGGGTCAACTTACAGAATACAATAGATATACAATCCACATGCGATAAAAGGGGTATATATATATGTTGTATATATACATATAAGTTATGCACTGCTTACCCTAAGGTTTATACATAGCATGTTATCAAATCTCTTACACAATTCAATCATAATAAGATGCATTGTGTGCCAGTGCAGAATATGCTGACACAAATCCGAATAACGTCACTCTGCTTGGCGACGGGACAAAACAACAACGTCACTCTGCTTGGCGACGGAACAAATCAACAACGTCACTCTGCTTGGCGACGGAACAAATCAACAACGTCACTCTGCTTGGCGACGGAACAAATCAACAACGTCACTCTGCTTGGCGACGGAACAAATCAACGACGTCACTCTGCTTGGCGACGGGACAAACCAACGGTATTGCCACTTATAGGCTGGGCACCTCGAGACGGTCGTAACACTGGCCTCGTGTTTAACCATTTCTGCTCGGGCGTCGCTTATCACCTTTGGCTATAGTCAAGACGGTACAAACTCTACATGGTTTGACCATTTCTGCTTGCTATGCCGAACATCAACAGGCACGATGCAACTCTACATGGATGATCGTTACCTCCTGTTGTGCCAGATATAGTCAGGACCGATTCAACTCTGCATGGCTGATCGTTACTTCCTGTTATACCGAAGTACTCTGCTTGGCACTTCATCGCGTATATGCACGTGTGCAATATGATTATCAAAACCAGAGTCAGTGTCGGTCAATACAACACGACTCGGAGTTAGTGTCGGTCAATACAACACAACTCCCACCACAAACCCCACAAACAAAACCCAGAGTCTGTGCCGGTCAATACAACACGACTCGAACAACACTACCAGGAGTACTAGAGTACTTGGTGACTTTCAAACATCACCATAGCTCACCTCAGTGGCTTTCCCCAATTCCAAACTCTCCAAACCCACAACAAAGTCGACTTTTCCCCGTTTTTCGTAAATATTTTCCCCTTCAGTTCTCCTATGCTTAAACGTTAATAAAAATTGTTTCAATTCGAATTAGTCAAGTTATGAGTTTATTTCTCAAAGTCTAAGTTTCCCAAGTCTTTATTTTCCGAAAGCTCTATCATTCTAAGTTTCCAAAAGTCAACCACCCAAAATACATTTCCCGGGGAAAGTCTAGGAATTCCAACGAATCCCAACAAATGGCTAAGTCTCAAACCCCACATTTGAACTTGCCTAGGGTTGTTCATCCAACCCGAAATGTCAAAGATCCCCAGATCAATGAACCCCCACTCCGAAGTTGCGTCAAAACGCTCAATTCAACACATCATCAATATCATAAGTTATGAAACAATCATAACAAGAAATCATCATCATATACAACATCAGATAAAGCATAGGTCTAGTTTATCGACGCCTATCATGCAATCATAGCTAAATATAGCAAGTTGCCCTAACCTCGAGCTGTTCCAGCTTCGCAAACAAAGTTCTCCTCAAACAATTGCTCTGAGTCTTCCAAAGTTCCCTCAACTGAACCTCGGAGAAAAACAAAGCAGAATCCAAACAAAATCGATTAGTTCGATCGCAATACAATACATAAACGATAGACAAAGCATTAAAGCTTCAGAATAGGACAATCAGGTACGAAAAGACAAGTTTTCGAAACCGAAAAACTCCCCCCTAAAGGAAATAGTCCACGGCCTCAAAGGAAAAAGGGCTTCGACTCTTTTTCTTTGATCAAATCAATTCACAAGGTAGTTTTAGGGTAAAACTAAGGCAAAGAAACTGTCAGAACAATTTTCGGACAATCGGGCCGGAATACGACTACGCAGGGGCATTTTGGTCCAAAATAAAGGCTCAAAACTTCAAAGTTATCAGTTCTGAAAACAAATTTGACAGCAACGATCCTCATGACATCCGTGACAACAAATCCTAAAGGCACGAAGTCAGATTAAGTCTTTTCGACAATAAAGTTTCGAAATGTGAGACAAAAAGAGTTTTGAGTCAATTTTTCAGATCCTGGACAACTGAATCGCAATCAGAGTTTACTGACAGAGGTTTTAGACTCAGGGGAACATAAGGAACATAACCCAAGCAAGAAATCAGAGAAATCGGACAATTTTAGAAAAAGCTCAAAACTTAGAGCACAGAAACGACTTCAGAAACTCAGCAGAAACAGTAATCAGAGGTAGGAATCGTGTTAGTTACCTTGATACCTAGAAGTAGGGACGAACTGCACGAAGATTGGTCAAGGTTTCGCGAAAATCTCTCCTCTCCCTCTCTCTCTACAAACCGCGGCCTCAATGGTGCAAAATGAAGAGGATTTTGCTTTTTCGCCTATTTATAGGCGGGCGAAATCGCGGGAAAATGAAAATTTCGCGATTCCGATTTTTGCAGCACGATCACCGAGAAATTATAAGAGAGATTCTGGCGTCAGAATTCCAGAACTCAAAACAAATATCTAGGATTTGGGAAAAACGATATCGAAAAACTCAAAAGCGGTGTCGGTTAATCTGCCCCGAAAAACTACTTTTTGCTGTGATGCTCAAACGACAAAACTTCCAACTGAAGAAAGTTTGGAAACGTCGAAACAAGTCTGGCAACACGGACGGAATCTTCTTTAGAAGTCCCGAATAGAAAAAGTCTTCATCCATTGCTCGAAAATAGGGTTTCGAAGCAAAGAAATTAGCGTCGGCGGACATCCGAAAAGTGAAACCTATCGTGCGTACAGTCCAGAGTTCCGAAATGAAACGCTGGTCGATGGAAAAATAAAGAGAATCTTTAAATTTTCCGAGAGTTCGAAATCTCACTCAAAACGTTGCTTTAAGAGCGAAATAGTCTATTCTGGACACGCTCGCCCTAAGGCAAGTGTACAGACGACTCGCACTAACTCCGAAAACAACTACGCAACATTCCTCAAGCAATTCCTGAACTTTCTTCTTCATTAATCTTCCTCAAACAACAAACTCCTGTCACGTTTACACTGATTCTACGCGTGAGTCGGAAATTAACTTGTTCCGAAAATCCGGGTCTTACAATACTCCCCTCCAAAAAGAAAGTTTCGTCCTCGAAACTCAGAGTTCTGAGAAAAGTTCGGAATACAGTTCCTTGATCTTATCTTCCAATTCCCATGTAGTAGTGCTTGTGTCATTGTTCCTCAAAATCTTTACTTAAGAAATCTGCCTTCCCCTTAACTGTTTCACTCTTCTATCCCCACTGTTAACTATCGGCGTCTCAAAAGACAAAACATCATTCAACCTCATGTCGTCTGACTCGATTACTTGCGTCGGACCTCTGCTTGAAATGATACCGGTTGGCATTCCGTGCAGTCGCACAACCTTAGCCACTTACTTCTTTACTTTCGGTCGTCCGAAATTCTTCTTAAACTCGGTGCCTCTCTGTCATCTTAAAGTAGGTACTCAACTTGTCCTCGTGATCTTCATCTACAGTCCATCACTTGTTCGTTCGATAACTCTTAGACGAAACATTGTGTTGGAATCTAATAGTCCATTAACGTCACATCCAACTTCGTAACTATCATCACTCGCACAATGAAATCAATCTCCTACTTAGTCACCATTCGAATTAAAAATCGACTTATGTCCTTATTTCTTGTCCTTCACTAATCTTATCCCCTTCAACATCAAGTTATCAACAACTTATAAGATAATCCTCTTCTTAATATCTAACAATCCATTATTATCGTCTTCTTCCTTAGAACTTCCCTCACTCAAACCTATTTACACTTACTGAAATCCCTAACACTTCGCACAAATCGAGACTTATCCTCTAGAAGATTAAATCATAACTATACATCGAGGGACTTAACTAGCCATTTTATCATCCGATCCTTCAACATTCTGAGATTTAACTGTTATCGTAGCCGCTAACACCACTAAATCTCTTATGTGTACATGAATCTCAGCTCACTAGGTCAACCTTAGCCCTAGGATTCTCATTCAACTTTAGTAAAATTCACTTGTTACCCGTAATATGCATCATCAAAATCCATAACAAAGTCCCATTGACTCTTATACTCTACGAAACTCGTCAAAATATAACAACCTCAGGTATTCATCTTAATACTAACACCTTCCTTTTTGTGACTCAATCACCATCTCGTCAATCAACTTCTTAATCTCTCAATCAAATTCTGACAACCTTCGAGTCTTACACACCTTAGACAGACATTCATAGATTTAAAACCTAAACCTTCACCAAGTTTGGTCCTCTAATGACCTTTAATCCTTCAATACTTCTTAAATGGATATCCGTTTCTTAAAAACTATAACTCCTTCACTTACCCAAACGACCTGACCAGTGGCGTCATGCTTTCACATTCACAACTTATTATGCTAACATCATTCAAATCTTGTCACATGGTCATTATGTCCGTAACCTCATAATCAACATCAATCGATCACCAACCTTAACACTCCACACAACCCAGAATTCCTTTACTTCAAGATCTCTCTTATAATATACCTCAACGGTCTTAACCCGAAACTCACCTTCAGGTCTTCAATCTTCTAAGATTCAACTCCTATTGTCACACCTACAACCATAAGATCTCCTACTCGTACGCGATTCTCGACTCTCAAGATTCAATCTTAACCCTAAGATTTCAATCCAACTTAGTATATCTCACTTAGTAATCTCAGCATATTTCTTTGGAATCCATATCAACAACCTCAAGTATTCAACTTATGCTAAAACTTTCTTTCTCCAACTTAATCATTAATTCAACACTTTTCAAGCGAAAATTCATCTCTTAAGACTATAATGTCTCCACATATTAATCCAACGCTTAGCAAAACTTATTCCTCGAACTCGACTATAACAATCTAGTTCAGAGTTAATTCTTCTCACTCTCGCTACCATCAAGCTATCATCTAAAACCTGATTACATTCAACTTATTTAGTCTCTAACAATTCCACTCAGTAATCACATAACCTATGACTTCATAACTTCCGAGAAACTACTTAATACTTTTCCGGCATTAAACCTCTTGACTTAGTCTACCTCTACTTGGAGTAATCACACGAACTAACCAATCAATGTCTATACGACACTCATCGACTTCCAAAGATTTAAATCTTAATCTTTTACAATCAAATGCTTAACACGAACTTTCCTCCCAAATCCGACTAATCCTCAATCAATTCAAATTCATCTTACACATCCTTCTATCAAAGTCCATAACCAGCTGTGATTCCGAATATCACCCCCTCAATATTAGGTTGATCAGGCCTAATACATCGAAGGTGGAAATTTAGAAAAACCCACTGGAACAGTCAATGAGTTCCTATCCTCCAGTAGTCACAAATATCCTGATACTAAATCCTTTAATGATCCCGCTACGGAACTACACACCCTCAACATAACACGTATACTACCTATAAGGAATCTCCCTAAGATTCGTTCTTCAACTACTAGCTTCCTCATAAACGCAACGGTGGAAGACTACTTTCTAGACTTAGTGTGCTATTCCCAACCTCGTGTAACTTCTATAGTTAAATCACGAGCAACCTCGAATAAGGTCCTACATCGTTCCCACGTTCTTCCTCGTTCAACTCCTCAGCTCTTGCCCTCCTTGGCATGAATCCTTTCCTCTGTAGCAAATTGTTTTCCTTTCCCAACATTCCCTGATGATTCGCCCTTGAGTGCCTTGCAATCTTGGGAGAAATGTCCCGGTTGGTTGCAATTAAAGCATAGTTTTCCCTTGATCTTGCACTTACTAGCATAGTGCCCTACTTCCCTGCACCTGTAACACGTCACTGCTCTTCCCGAAGTCTTGTTTCCTGTCCCTTCGGTAGCATCATTCCCTTTCATCTTACTATCAGACGTTTCCTCCTGGGGTGTCTTGCAGTTCACAGCTAGATGCCCCTCTCGGTTACACTTGAAGCATCTCCATCCAGTCACTGAGCACTTGTTAGCAAAATGCCCAAACTTTCCACAATGAGTACATGTCACACCCTTGTCACCAACTGGCTCCCTCCAGTATCAGCAGTCGTTGGTTTGTAGACTCTTGAGATAAGATCTCTTCCCTTGAAACGCTGATACGGTCCCCACTGATGGTAGCTCTCCCTTCTGTTGTAGCCTTGAGATCCTGACCTTATTGGTCCCCCAGCTCCAGTTCGGTTCATTCCTCTTTGTTGATACATTGCTGTCGCCATCAGTCGTTGATGATGCTCACGTGTAGCCTCCGCCATCCGGTTAAGATCCACCATCCTATATCCCATCGAACGTCCGATTAGTACTAACCATACGGTAGCACTAGACAAACCACTCAATCCGATTGAGTAGTAACGCAAGCAATTAGAGCGAAAATCGCTCTGCAGACAATCAATTTTCACTCTTTGCAGAGTCACACAACCTAGCACAGAAGACCTATTCCCCAAAGACTCCCAAAAGACTCGACTAAGCTCTGATACCACAATGTAACACCCCGATTTCCAGGTGTCACTTTAGTAACCAAAAGTAAACTTTACGCGGAAAACAGGTAATTTTTTTTTTTTCGTTTGATTCCTTTTAAATCAAGCAATAGAGAAATAAAGACATAACCCCAACACTAACTAACCAATATACAAATATATACACATGTACAACCTCAGCTGCACTCTCCCGTCACGCGCACTCGCAGTGACTCCAAAGTAGTGTGCCCGTAGGCAAATAGTTACAGATCCAGATGTGTGAGTGAGAAAATTATAATTACAAACCACTAGGAGGAAGTCGGCCTCAAAATGGCCTAAGGAAAGACCCCTATGGTCCGACTGTCTCACTGTGATCCCTCAGTAAGAGAACCACACAAAAGCCATGCGTCGGGAACCTACCCTGTCCCAAAATATGAATGACGAATCAGAGCTATTACAGTAACAACCAACTCAAAAGACTCTAACCACCCATAACCCACACTACTATCATCGACCCTCCCTCGATCAGTCATGAAGTCCGGGTCCTCGTCGAAAGCTTCAGTAATAGTCGTTCCGCTCCGGCTCTTTCCCGCACAACGAATCATCACGAACCGGCTGACGGACGCCTGGCGGCAGGCCGACCGCCCAAGCACAAACATACAAACAAAGCCAAGGCGCTAGGGTCAACTTACAGAATACAATAGATATACAATCCACATGCGATAAAAGGGGTATATATATATGTTGTATATATACATATAAGTTATGCACTGCTTACCCTAAGGTTTATACATAGCATGTTATCAAATCTCTTACACAATTCAATCATAATAAGATGCATTGTGTGCCAGTGCAGAATATGCTGACACAAATCCGAATAACGTCACTCTGCTTGGCGACGGGACAAAACAACAACGTCACTCTGCTTGGCGACGGAACAAATCAACAACGTCACTCTGCTTGGCGACGGAACAAATCAACAACGTCACTCTGCTTGGCGACGGAACAAATCAACAACGTCACTCTGCTTGGCGACGGAACAAATCAACGACGTCACTCTGCTTGGCGACGGGACAAACCAACGGTATTGCCACTTATAGGCTGGGCACCTCGAGACGGTCGTAACACTGGCCTCGTGTTTAACCATTTCTGCTCGGGCGTCGCTTATCACCTTTGGCTATAGTCAAGACGGTACAAACTCTACATGGTTTGACCATTTCTGCTTGCTATGCCGAACATCAACAGGCACGATGCAACTCTACATGGATGATCGTTACCTCCTGTTGTGCCAGATATAGTCAGGACCGATTCAACTCTGCATGGCTGATCGTTACTTCCTGTTATACCGAAGTACTCTGCTTGGCACTTCATCGCGTATATGCACGTGTGCAATATGATTATCAAAACCAGAGTCAGTGTCGGTCAATACAACACGACTCGGAGTTAGTGTCGGTCAATACAACACAACTCCCACCACAAACCCCACAAACAAAACCCAGAGTCTGTGCCGGTCAATACAACACGACTCGAACAACACTACAGGAGTACTAGAGTACTTGGTGACTTTCAACATCACCATAGCTCACCTCAGTGGCTTTCCCCAATTCCAAACTCTCCAAACCCACAACAAAGTCGACTTTTCCCCGTTTTTCGTAAATATTTTCCCCTTCAGTTCTCCTATGCTTAAACGTTAATAAAAATTGTTTCAATTCGATTAGTCAAGTTATGAGTTTATTTCTCAAGTCTAAGTTTCCCAAGTCTTTATTTTCCGAAGCTCTATCATTCTAAGTTTCCAAAAGTCACCACCCAAAATACATTTCCCGGGGAAAGTCTAGGAATTCCAACGAATCCCAACAAATGGCTAAGTCTCAAACCCCACATTTGAACTTGCTAGGGTTGTTCATCCAACCCGAAATGTCAAAGATCCCCAGATCAATGAACCCCCACTCCGAAGTTGCGTCAAAACGCTCAATCCAACACATCATCAATATCATAAGTTATGAAACAATCATAACAAGAAATCATCATCATATACAACATCAGATAAGCATAGGTCTAGTTTATCGACGCCTATCATGCAATCATAGCTAAATATAGCAAGTTGCCCTAACCTCGAGCTGTTCCAGCTTCGCAAACAAAGTTCTCCTCAAACAATTGCTCTGAGTCTTCCAAAGTTCCCTCAACTGAACCTCGGAGAAAAACAAAGCAGAATCCAAACAAAATCGATTAGTTCGATCGTAATACAATACATAAACGATAGACAAAGCATTAAAGCTTCAGAATAGGACAATCAGGTACGAAAGACAAGTTTTCGAAACCGAAAAACTCCCCCCTAAAGGAAATAGTCCACGGCCTCAAAGGAAAAAGGGCTTCGACTCTTTTTCTTTGATCAAATCAATTCACAAGGTAGTTTTAGGGTAAAACTAAGGCAAAGAAACTGTCAGAACAATTTTCGGACAATCGGGCCGGAATACGACTACGCAGGGGCATTTTGGTCCAAAATAAAGGCTCAAACTTCAAAGTTATCAGTTCTGAAAACAA